>NC_060954.1:16587353-16589141 GCF_022045245.1 Lucilia cuprina
TAGAACTGAACTAGAACTGAACTAGAACTGAACTAGAACTGAACTAGAACTGAACTAGAACTGAACTAGAACTGAACTAGAACTGAACATGAACTGAACTAGAACTGAGCTGTAACTGAACTGTATATGTTTCATGCGATTTCATTTCGATTTCACTGAAATTGGCGTAAAACTATTTAATGTCAAGGCATATCGTTTATTTATTTCCCTAATGAACTGAATACATAAAAACTTCAGATCAATTATGTAATAATTTCATCTCAATTTACACATAAAAACCACATTACAGTTGTAATAAAAATTACAATAAACAACTTTAGGTATAAAACACTCAAATATTCTCTAATAAATTCAATGCCCCTCCAAAATAAGCTCAAGGACAAAAGTACTAATATGAACAGTATTAATGTATTAAAGCCAAACATTTTAAACTTTTAATTTTGTTTTAAAGAAAACATTGAATTTGCATTGAATTTTAATACTTGGGTCATAAAATATCTGAAGGTAAACCACACGTGGATTAGATATAATTTGAATATAGTAATATAACATTTAATGCAACCCTGTCTATACATGCAAAAGCATGCAAAAGCTTTTGCTGTATATTTTTTTCAAAACTTAGAAAGATGGCGTACGTGCACAAAAAGCAAAAACATAATGGCGTCATTGTAAAGACCTTTGGCACAGTGGAAATAAACCGCAGTCGAACAGATTTAAAATTATATACTTAATAATAAACAAGTTTTTTCTTCTTTCTTATAATTAATAAAAAATAACTACAAATTGATAAGAAATACAAAATAAATTTAAAATTCTGTTAAAAAAAGCAAAATAATGCAGTGCAAACACATACTTCAATACGCACTGTGATAGATAGACGAATAATATAACGAATATAACCTCAAAATATAAATTGTAACACTAATAAACAAGAAATTCGACAACAAATAGCGTTTACAGTGGCAAAGAAAAGTGTTTGCACCAAATGAAATTTAGCAACTTTAGTTATAATAATAAGAACTGGAATATTGAAAAATTATTAGAAATCTATCGAATATTTCTTTAATTTTCTTTTTCAAAATTTTTCTTACAAAACACACGTTTTTTTAGCTAGGTGCACACCTTATGCACTGCCACTGTATTTAACAACCTCGATTTTCAGACTACAGAAATATTTACTTATTGAAAAAAAAAACACATTTCGCCATCTTATAAAAACATACTCACATGTACAGAACAACTCTCTCTGCTCGGAGCCCAATAAATTCCCCCTGCCATAAACGCACAAAAATAAATAAATAAATTCAAAATTCACGACAAGCAAACATTTATTATTATTTTTCCCAAATGAACAACAATGTTTTTTTTATAAGTTTCTAAAGACCAAAATGAAAGGGCGCTATAGGCTAGAGCGAGTCAACAAACAAAAAAAATTTACTGATGGACAGACTGACTGCATTAATACTTTTTATAGTTTTTAAATTCATACTTATCGCAACTTGCAGTCAAAGCAACAACAAGAAGTAAACAGACAACAAATTATCACTCACTCACACACACGCACAATTTCATTTCAAAAACTTTAAGAATTTATGGTCGGTTTGAATCGACTTTATAAGTACCTTATTCGAATATCAAATTCGTCTTGTATGGGAGTTGCTTATAAACTATAGATCAGTCTAGACTAGACTATAGACTAGAATATAGACTAGACTATAGACTAGACTATAGACTAGACTATAGACTAGACTAGACTATAGACTAGACTATAGACTAGACTATAGACTA
>NC_060954.1:16589241-16619241 GCF_022045245.1 Lucilia cuprina
TCAGTTCTAGTTCAGTTCTAGTTCAGTTCTAGTTCAGTTCTAGTTCAGTTCTAGTTCAGTTGTAGTTTAGTTCTAGTTCAGTTCTAGTTCAGTTCTAGTTCAGTTCTAATTTAGTTCTTGTTCAGTTCTAGTTCAGTTCTAGTTCTGTTCTAATTCAGTTCTACTTCAGTTCTAGTTCAGTTCTAGTTCTGTTCTAGTTCAGTTCTACTTCAGTTCTAGTTCATTTCTAGTTCAGTTCTAGTTTAATTCTAGTTCTTGTTCTAGTTCAGTTCTAGTTCACAAGTCAATTTGTTTTTGTATTTTTTTTTTAGAATTCAATTTCAGGACCTCACATAGTGTCACCACAAAGTTAATAATTTTTTTTTAAAAATTGACTTCAAAAGTAAATTAGAAAACTCCCACGCCAGAAACAGGATGTTTAAAACTCATTAAAGGAATCCTGAGAATACACTTAAATCAACTACAACGTGTTTAGGCGCATTTTTTTACATTAAGATGTCATTAAACTTAAACATTAATCATTGATAAAACCGAACATACATCATCTTAAAAAAACACTTAAACTACTTAAATAATAATTTTCTCAAAAGAAATTTAAATAAAAGGAAAATAATAAGTAATTATTTAGTTTGCAACAACCAGCATTTACCAACTCTTTCATTAAGAATTTAAATTTGTTATCACGTATCAGATCTTTAGTTTTCCAAAAAAAAACCGCAAAATATAATAAAAAATATATTTTCTCATGATTATTTTGTTTTCCGAAATAAAAACTAAAGATCATAAAGATAATTATCACAATGGTGACATTAACGAGCGATCATCAGTGTATTTAACTCTAATTTAAACGTTGTTTGTGTTAAACCACCAACTGAGAAACAACTCAGAAAATTTTTTTGTATCTTTAGAGAATAACAAATTTTATTGCAGTTTTTTAATGATTGAGTATTTGTGTTTTCAAAAAAACCTTTGACCCGCAGGTTTTTCCTTAAAAAAAAAAACATTTTCACATTCGCACACTCATAAACACATTTATGTTTAATTTCAAGGGGCCACTTCTTACTTAGTTCAAGTGGCGGGTAGTTTTCAAATATAAAATTTACTTAATTCTTTTTATGTTGTATTGCAATTTTATTTGTGAGAATAAGAAAATATATTTATTTTGTCTTATTAAAACGGAAGTTGTCATTGTCAATGTAATTTCCGGAAAATTTTATTGTTTTGCAAAATTTAACTCTCTGTAATACATGTGCTGAACTCATGAAAAAAATGTGCGCGTGTGCAAAATATGATAAGTATGTGGGCTGCTGCTGATGTCTTAAGAAACCATTTTATATTCATATGGGCACTTTGTAAAAAAAGTCAATTTTCATTAATTTTTATTTGGATTGCAAAATTGCTTGAATAGAAAATTGTGATGGAAATAAGTAAATAAATATTATATTAGCAATCGATATTCTAGGGGTTGTGAGGAAGTAGAACTGAACTAGAGATGAACTAGAACTGAACTAGAACTGAAGTAGACCTGAACTAGAACTGAACTAAAACTGAACTAGAACTGAACTAGAACTGAACTAGAAATAAACTAGAACTGAACTAGAACTGAACTAGAACTGAACTAGAACTGAACTAGAACTGAACTAGAACTGAACTAGAACTGAACTAGAACTGAACTAGAACTGAATTAGAACTGAACTAGAACTGAACTAGAACTGAACTAGAACTAAACTAAAGCTGAACTAGAACTGAACGGGAGCTGAACTAGAACTGAACGGGAGCTGAACTACAACTGAACGGGAGCTGAACTAGAACTGAACTAGAACTGAACGAGAACTGAACTAGAACTGAACTAGAACTGAACTAAAGCTGAACTAGAACTGAACGGGAGCTGAACTAGAACTGAACGGGAGCTGAACTACAACTGAACTGGAACTGAACTAGAACTGAACTAGAACTGAATTAGAACTGAACTAGAACTGAACTAGAACTGAACTAGAACTGAACTAAAGCTGAACTAGAACTGAACGGGAGCTGAACTAGAACTGAACGGGAGCTGAACTACAACTGAACGGGAGCTGAACTAGAACAGAACTAGAACTGAACGAGAACTGAACTAGAACTGAACGAGAACTGAACTAGAACTGAACGGGGGCTGAACTAGAACTGAACGGGAGCTGAACTAGAACTGAACTAGAACTGAACTAGAACTGGACTAGAACTGAACTAGAACTGAACTAGAACTGAACTAGAACTGAACTAGAACTGAACTAGAACTGAACTAGAACTGAACTAGAACTGAACTAGAACTGAACTAGAACTGAACTAGAACTGAACGGGAGCTGAACTAGAACTGAACGGGAGCTGAACTAGAACTGAACTAGAACTGAACTAGAACTGAACTAGAACTGAACTAGAACTGAACTAGAACTGAACTAGAACTGAACTAGAACTGAACTAGAACTGAACTAGAACTGAACTAAAGCTGAACTAGAACTGAACGGGAGCTGAACTAGAACTGAACGGGAGCTGAACTAGAACTGAACTAGAACTGAACGAGAACTGAACTAGAACTGAACTAGAACTGAACGGGAGCTGAACTAGAACTAAACGGGAGCTGAACTAGAACTGAACTAGAACTGAACTAGAACTGAACTAGAACTGAACTAGAACTGAACTAGAACTGAACTAGAACTGAACTAGAACTGAACTAAAACTGAACTAGAACTGAACTAGAACTGAACTAGATCTGAACTAGAACTGAACTAAAACTGAACTAGAACTGAACTAGAATTGAACTAGAACTGAACTTAATGATAACTAAACTATAACAGAACTACTACAGTTAAGATGTTTAAATGCAAGTGATGTCACTGGAGGCAACTAGGTACGACAATTCGCTTACAAGTAATGTAAAGCTTGTGATGAAAAGTATACAGCTTGCATGTTTCCACACGACTTGCATTGACTGATTTTTCTATTTTCTTGTAAGCGAATTGTCGTAACTACTTGCCACCAATGACATTACCATATCTTCTAACTGATGAATTATAAAGTATATATATAATACATTATTATTAAGATTAAGTTTATAAAGTGCTCATACGTAATCAGAAAGATGTGTAGTAATCACTGAAAAGTATGTTAATACGTTAGTGGTTACAACTGCAATTCATTACCAAATTTTTTGCTGGGTATGTTTTAATTAGGGCTAAAAGCATTCTCCCTTTGATTTAAACTTTTTATCAGTTAAAATTTGTTCGGTTAGACCGATTTCGAGAATTTGTCTTTGTTTTGGACTATAAACCTTTATTTTGATACGTAAGAAATGGTGCATCCTAGACATAATGAGATTAGAAATTTCATACAGCATTTTCATTAGCTAGTAGTGCTTTCAAACACTGCACTAGCACCGCAACTAAACAGTCAGCAAAGTAGAGAGTCTAAAGCGAAACTAAGAGCGGCAACAGGTTGAGTTAAATGTGTTTTTCATTGGACATTTGCTCAAATGTTTATTGTTAGAAAATAGTGTAGTTTAAGTTTGTTTAAAATTTTGATAAGAACACAAAACTTGAATCTTCTTAATAGGTTACAATATAAATAGTTTTCCAATAGACGTTCTCTGCAGTGGTGGCTAACGGCGAAAATTTAAAGAATATAATGAGTAAGTTTGTGCTAGAGAAAAGTTTCAATTTTACAAGAATTTTAATTGTTTAATGTATTTATTTTGCAGCAAACCAACAGGATTTAATGATATCACTGAATGGAGATTGTTTAGATTACATTTTCAAAATGTTACCCATAGGCGATCGCATTAATATGATTATTTCATATCAAAATTTCTATGATATTTTTCGAAAACGTTTAAGAATCGAGTATAAAACAAATTTAAATACAAAATTTTTTAATACTTTACAAACCTTTCAACTGCAAATATTGCTTTCGATTATAGGAGCGTATATAAAACATTTGAAAATAGAATTTCCCTTCGAAGAACAAAGTTATTTAAGGGAATTTATATATTTTAAGTTTTTATTTACCTATTGCATTAATGTTGAGTCTTTGAAATATTTTGGCTGGAGTGTAAACGATGAGTCCATGAAATATCTGAAATCTTTGAGAAATTTAAAGTCATTAGCGATCATCAATAATTCCGAGATAACTGGTGAGTATGTGATGGTTTTAAGTTTGTTGTAAATGTGTTAATACTTTTTTCTCGATTTTTTTAAAGGTAATTATATATACGAGCTCAAAGGTCTTCAAGAATTATCTCTTAATAATTGCACCCACATAGAATCATGGTATTTTGAGAAAATTTTTCAAAATCTGAAAAGTTTACAATTACTCGATATACGAAACTGCAATAACTTATCTAGTCAAAATTTTCAAACATTATTTGAAAATCTGAAACACCTACACACTCTTAAAATATCTACAACTAAAGAGAATATCAATTGTCTGGCACAACTGCCCCAGTTGAAGCGGTTGGAATTATGGAGGGATAATATAATTAGTCCACCTATAACGAAAGAATTTCTTTGTAATTTAGCTCAATATCAAGCTAAACAATTGGACTCTCTTAAATTGGTAGATTGTTCATCATTTGATGAGGAAAAGGCCTCGTTGGTAGCTCAATTGGAAAATTTAAAAATTTTACATTGCATCTGTAATCCCTGTGATGAGGCAATAATGGAAACATTTTCCAATTTAAGTAAATTGGAAGAACTTTATATAAATAATTCCTACTTTATAACCAATCATTCAGTTTTACAACTTTTAAGCAAAAGTCCTAGAGTTAAACGTCTTAATTTAAAATCTTGTGGCTTAATAACCGCAGATCTCATAGTCAATCTTCTCTACTTGCTAAAGCAACAACGTTTACTTCACAGCGATCGTGTGCAAATAGATCTCAACCCTTATAAGTTTTCGGATAAAATTTCGGTAGATATATAACTATAATGCAAATATTTCGATTTTTAACTCATAATTTTTATATTCTTTTTTAGGAAATTGAACTGGAAGACTCACCGAATGTTTTAAAATTTTCTTACAAATATTTGACACATGATTATGAATGTCTAACACAAACGATAAAAATCCTTAAATAATTTTCAGAAATATTATAGTTCAATGATCATATATGATCTATAGATATAAGTCTAGCAAAATTTATTTATTTTTTTAATATTTATTATCAAATTTTATTTTTCATTACTAATTGTTTATTTTACATATTAATTTAATTAATAATTTTACTTGAATTATATTTAATAAATGTTGTTATTGTTGTTTTTAAACCATTTATTTATATAACGAAGTGGATCCATTATATTGCAGACAGAAACCACTTTACTATCGCCTCAAACCATTTGAAGTTTTTAGCAACATAGTTTTCAGGAAAGTTATAAACATTAGATAAGAGTTTTACTATTCTTAGTATTTTTATATAGCTGTTTAGATATATTCAGACCCATTAGTTCCATGAAGAGGTTATGTATTCGAAAAACTAGCTTTTTGACTGTTTCTTTGTAATCTATGAAGTATATCTAGAAAATTTCATCTCTCCTATTTTGTGAATTTACACAAATGCGGCAAATGCAGACTGTACGTATTGGTCAGGTCCCTTTCGGTTCCATTTCTGGTTCTAATATGTCTTCGATATTCTCCCGGGGTATTTTTCATTGATAAATGACTTCATCTTGGTGTATTGCAATCCCAGAGTATTGAGATCAGTACCTCTAAGATGCTTAATTTGAGTTTCTAGGAGTGGTACAAACCACCAGGATTTGAGCTGAAAATGTAAAGATTTGGCATGCGTTGTTACGATATAGGTACCACCGGATACTTGTACCTGATGGAGAGGAGGTACTCTGAGTTGTATGAAATGTCGGAATGACAGATAGAGCGATGTTTGAAGTGGCGGAGTTGTTTATAGCTTAATTGAGTTGAGAGTGTTGGACCAAAGTTATTGTACATGTACCGGCACAGCCATATATACAAATTGTTATCTGGGTGTAAGATACACCAAAGGATGAGTAGTCAAAGAAGTGGTTGAATAAGACCCCCGTAAAATAAGGCCAACACGGGATACCGAAAACATAAATTGAATGACTGAGAGACATTGATGTTAAATCTTAGACCAGGAGAACATTGTAGCAAATCCCTGCTAGGCAATAAAGATCGTTAGCAGAACTTGACTTCGTGCAAACAGTTGCATAGAATCGAAAAGAGAGAGAGAGAGAGTTTTAAAAGGGCCACTTCACTCATCAGATGTAGGATTGTTTGGTATTTTTTAGATTCTGTCTGCAGCTGTATAACATAACTTGCTGAGGTGTGACTCTAGCTAGATAAGATTCTAGCCTTGATATAGATGACAAAGAAAGGATGGTAAAACCACCCATTTGTCATTATTAAAGGATGATATTCGAAAGAATTTGTGATATCATAAACCATTTCTGAAATAGTAGATTGGATTGCAATGTATCAAAAGCACTATGTCCAAACTTGGAATAAGAGCTACCAAAATACCTTTAAGACCGGAAAGACGCAATCTAAGAATTCTCGTAGGAATGCTAATGGAGCTCTGCTCAGTTAGGGCCTTTGTCAGTAAGTAGGACAGTAATACACCGGACTATTGTAGGTTATGCGACGATGAAAAGGAAGTAGAGTCGATTGAGCAGTTGCAAATAAAACTATTCTAGGATACAGAGTCTCAGTCTGAAATGGTACGGGAATATGTTTCACGACGAAATGGGGCATATTGCGGGTCTTGACTAGGTTTTGTCTAGGGCAAAGATCCTCAATCTCTTATCTATCGAGACTTTTTTTGAGACATCATTTTCTTCGGGGTTTATTTAGCCAAAGTGTTCTTGTTCGGAATATCTATCTTGACGATGCTTATTCGAAGGAATTTAATTTGAGTGTCTTTTGAGTTTGGCATGGCCTATCTTCGACTGTATATTAGAAGAAATGGAGTTCTATTGTCTCGGATATTAAGAGAGAATCATGTGTCATAAGAATGACTTACTATAATTTCCTTAAGCATTTTCCTCTGTGCTCCCGATAACCGTTGTTTAGTAATAGATAGTTTAGCTACATTATATCTGCCTTTTTTACTATTTGCTCTATTTGAAGAGAAGCCGGTTTCCCCTTCATTCTTATTAGATGTACGAAGAAATACACCTAGGCCACAATCAGACCTGTTGAGCGATTCTTATCATGAATAAAACGAAATGAATAAATTATTTTTCGGTGTTCAGAAACTCAGTTTCTTAAACGAAATTCCTAAGAATCTTCCAATCAGTGTTAGTCTGGTATATTATTTCCGGAATATCATCACTTCTAAGATACTTAGATCTAACTTCGACAAATGCCGGGCAGTGGTAAAGAAAGTGCTTCAGAGTTTCACTGTCTTCTCCACATACTGTACATTCATCTGAATCCGAACATCCAATTCTGCATAAATGTGCTCGTAATCCTGTGTGTCCACTTACTAACATCAGATTAGCTCATTTTAAGGAGAATTTTCGTCTGCATTGAGCTCCCTTCCTTTTAAAGCTATTACATTCGCCCTTTCGTTACCGAATACTCCGGAGTAGGCTGGTACCCATATGAGGTGAACCTTACTTCTGGTAGAGTAGTCAGTTAAAGTTTTCTTACAATCCAATTCGGAAATGTTAACGAAGTTTTGGAAAAGTTTATGGAACTACATTAAGGATACTGTGTTTTTAAACATTGCATAATAATTCCTTTAATAATTCGATGTATAGAGTGCAAAACAGGGGTCTGAATCAATTATGAATTCAGTTAAAATTTGAAGTCTGCAATAAGTATTTGTAAAGATTGAACACAACTGGTTTCGAGTAAAGAGTTTAACAACAATACTTGCAATAAAGTTATGTTATATTAATGGGTGTGTTTGCTCTTAAAAATTTGAAGAAAACTACTTCATACTTCATAGGTTTTTGTTTAAAATTGTGTTATCAATTTAATGACATCTTAAAACTAATTGCACTCCAGTCTCCAGACTCCTCAAAACTGTAACAGAGTAGAGGAAAAAATGCAACTAATCATACACATTTTCACGTGAGACAAACTCTAGAGGCGAATCGTAATACAAATCGTTATGAAACCTAAATAAAGAAAGTGCGCAGACAGACGAAGTCTATAAATTTCTTTTAAGATAAATCTCTTAAGAAAACAGAAAAAAACAAAGTTGAAAAAGAAAAATAAATGTTAAATAAAATAAGTAATCGGAGCTGTTAAAATTTATCACTTAAGATTATATAAAACCAGACACACTCAACCCAACGCTATAACCCAAGCAATGCAGTCCGTCTTTCTCTTTCTAACTGGCTAATAAATGCAGCAAACTATCTGACTAAGTGACTGTCTGGTTTACTGACTATATGACTCTGTAGTTGACACTTTATACCATAATAAATTTCTATACACCTTAATTCTTTTATTTCTTTTTCTTGTTTTTGTCTTTAAATGTCAACCTTAGTGGCAGTTATCATCGCTTACAGGTCCCTTCTTTTTTGTATTCTCTTCAATATTTTTTTTAATACTTTTCGTAGACAATGAATGCTGTTTTATTTGCTGATGCTAATCTTTGCTGCGAGTTTAGGCTCTTTTTTCTATTTTCTTGTTTTCTTTTTTTTTCAAATACCAAAATGGAGCAGAACATTTATTAACTGCATTTGATTTCTTTTTGTTTTCAGATTTTTTTAGAAACCTTTTTTTAGGGTCTTTTGTGTGCAATGCAGTTTATTGCACTTTGTTACAAAATGCATACAAGTGTCGAGCAGGTTTTGTGTTTTTTTTTTTAACTTATCTCAAAAGGGTCAACGTTTTGTTACCTGTTGCGTTTTTTATTTGGTTTTTATATAAATTCGATTAGAACAGGTTTAAAATGTGCCATAAATTTTTTTTGTTAATAAAAGAAAAACTGTTTTATACATAAAAGTAGTTTCAAATGCTTTAATCTTATTAGGACTTAGATATTTTGCAGCCTAGATCGATAGAAAATAATAATTTTTAAACTTCATTACCATTACGATTAAAAAAAACCATCTTTATACAAGATTTTTGATAAAATACTTTTTTTGAGCAAAAAGTTGTTAATAAAGGCACTCTCATACAACCGTACCCAACGACTTTTTCAGTGCTTTATTTTGATAAACTGTCTATATAGTGGTGAATGCACTAGTCTATATTCCTTAGTATAGTTTATAGCCTAGGCTAGTCTAGACTTCAATCTAGTTTGTTGTCTAGTCTATTGATAAATATAATTTTTCCTCATACAATCATCATCAATTATATTCACAAATTTTGCCACCAACCCCTCATGTAATTTAATCCATTGGCCCTCATAAGTGGCTTGGAAAACCTTAACGAAAGTAAACTTTTTCAGTTTCACCAATTAATGTCAAATTATGAATAAAATAGAAAAAAAATGTTAAATTGCCACAACTTCTCAGCACTTTTAATAAAAAATACGAATTTTTTCACACATATACACTTTCATATGCAGAAGTTCTTCTATTCCACCAGCAAAATAATTAGTCCGCAAGTATTGAAAATGCGGGTCTACATTTATGCTTATGTTCAGATGCATAGATGGATGAATAAATGAATTGGTTGTTTATTTTCATTTAAGTTACATTTGTAAATAAATAGTTTTATTTAATTGCAAAGAATTGCATGTGAGATGTTTTGTAAAAGAATCAAACATATCAATAGAAATTTGTTAGATTTTTATTAAAGTCGAGGTCAATGGCTTTTGGAAAAATAGTCAAAACTGTAATAAAATTAATTTAATTGAAATTTTGGAATTTTATTACTATGTCAAAAGATGAGCCCTTTTAAAAAAGAGCAACAATGATTTGACCCATTATAGTTTAGAAAGTATTGTTTTTCTTCATATCAAAGCAGCTTCTCCGGATCAAATTATAATATCTAAACTCACTAGAACAGAATCACAACTGAAGAGTATTAAGTAGTATTATAATTTGTGAGAGAACGAATTGTCAAGATTAAGTTTTAATTTAAAAACTCATTAACTTATCTGGAAAGTGCCGGAGTTTTTTCCCTATAAGAAAATCACACCTGAAAAAACAGTACTGTAAACTACAGACAAAACTGGGGTTGGATAAATACATTGAAGATTCGGGAACATAAATGTAGTATTGTATTCCCTAGTATAATACCAACATCCAGGCTGAAATCTTTGATTTCATAGATGTTTCAAATTGATCGAAATAAATAGGGCACCAATAGAGTTTAACATATTTTAAGACAACTGATAGAATTGAATCTAGTGCCGTACATCCAGTACTCTTCCAGCAGTAAATTCTGTATCTTAAACCAGGCTATTCGGCAATGAAAAAGCGAATAATTTGTGGCTTAAAGAAAACTCGACTATAAACCAGACTATAGACTAGACTATATAATAGGCTATAGATTAGACTAGACCAGACTAGACTATAGACTAGACTATAGACTAGACTATAGACTAGACTATAGACTAGACTATAGACTAGACTATAGACTAGACTATAGACTAGACTATAGACTAGACTTTAGACTAGACTTTAGACTAGACTATAGACTAGACTATAGACTAGACTATAGACTACACTATAGACTAGACTATAGACTAGACTATAGACTAGACTATAGACTAGACTATAGACTAGACGGATTCCGGATATTACATCCCTCATGTACTCTTATTGGAAAATTGTAAAGAACTCTGTCCAGGAAAATTAGTTTCTGAACATCACACAACAAAGGCCGATATATAAAGTTTTTACACCAAATTGTTTTAATGAAAATGAAAACAATTCCAGAATTTAAACCCACCATCATGGAAGAGGAATAGTATATATTGATTTATAACATATTCTGATCGTTAAGTAAGATTCAAAAGTGATCTAGCCATGTTAGTTTTTATGTCTGTTTGTAGATCCGGGAACTTTGGATTTTGTAAATATTTCCCTTTTATTCTTGATTCACAAACTCTTCTTGGCTTTTCAAATGGATAACGATTTCATCAAGCCCCTATAAAATTCTCCTAATAAATCTCGTAAGTGTCGGTCCATAGTTGATTCTATCCTCTCTTAATGAAAATCAGTCTAACGTTAAATGAGTCACAACAAACGTGATTTGAAATTAATCCTTCTTCAACCATGTCTCGAACCTTTAATCATCCAAAATCCCATTAAAGGCTCCATTCGAAAATAAACTCTAAAATTTAGATCACATAATTTAATGGAGGGCATACAAATCTTTAACTATTTGTTTTAATAAAAAACAAATAAAAACTTCTATTGAAACCTAGTTTTTATGCACGACTAGCGACTATAAAGCCCTACCTTTACCAAATTCCTATAAGTCTTTTTTCTTTTATTCCATTTAATGCCATTTGAAATTGAATCTGCTGCAGGTTTAAGTGATTCTTAAAAAAACATTTAATTTCGAATTTTACATACGCAATTTCTTTTTTTGCTCTTTCTTAACATCCTGGGAATTGTTAAAGAAAATTTTGATTTTGTGGTTGTTTAATCATGTGTCTTTCCTTTGATGCTAATTCATGGTTTGATTTTCACTATACTCCATAACCCTTTACTGCTTTTTGCTGATGTTAAACGACTTGTTAAGCGATATATATAATTTCCACCCCTGCAATTATAGTGCATTTTATTTTCATATTATTTGTTTAAAAATATTTTAACCCTACACCCTACACGGTTGAAAGTATTATTCATTTGTGCTGACGTTTAACACATTCAATATAGGTATAATTGGTGTACAAACATATTCGGAATCATATGAGATACACAGTATTCGTAATATAAACATTAGAAATTCAGAACATTACTACTATTTGCGTACTTTTTGATATCAAAAGTCTTTAACCTAGTCTTGTCTATTGTCTAATCTATAATCTAGTCTAGTCTATAGTCTAGTCTAGTGTATAGTCTAGTCTATAACATAGTCTATAGTCTAGTCCATAGCCTAGTATATAGTCTAGTCTATAGTCTAGTCTATAGTCTAGTCTATAGTCTAGTCTATAGGCTAGTCTATAGTCTAGTCTATAGTCTAGTCTATAGTCTAGTCTATAGTCTAGTCTACAGTCTAGTCTACAGTCTAGTCTATAGTCTAGTCTATAGTCTAGTCTATAGCCTAGTATATAGTCTAGTCTATAGTCTAGTCTATAGTCTAGTCTATAGTCTAGTCTATAGTCTAGTCTACAGTCTAGTCTATAGTCTAGTCTATAGAATAGTCTATAGTCTAGTCTATAGTCTAGTCTATAGTCTAGTCTATAGTCGACTAGACTATAGACTAGACTATAGACTAGACTATAGACTAGACGGATTCCGGATATTACATCCCTCATGTACTCTTATTGGAAAATTGTAAAGAACTCTGTCCAGGAAAATTAGTTTCTGAACATCACACAACAAAGGCCGATATATAAAGTTTTTACACCAAATTGTTTTAATGAAAATGAAAACAATTCCAGAATTTAAACCCACCATCATGGAAGAGGAATAGTATATATTGATTTATAACATATTCTGATCGTTAAGTAAGATTCAAAAGTGATCTAGCCATGTTAGTTTTTATGTCTGTTTGTAGATCCGGGAACTTTGGATTTTGTAAATATTTCCCTTTATTCTTGATTCACAAACTCTTCTTGGCTTTTCAAATGGATAACGATTTCTCATCAAGCCCCTATAAAATTCTCCTAATAAATCTCGTAAGTGTCGGTCCATAGTTGATTCTATCCTCTCTTAATGAAAATCAGTCTAACGTTAAATGAGTCACAACAAACGTGATTTGAAATTAATCCTTCTTCAACCATGTCTCGAACCTTTAATCATCCAAAATCCCATTAAAGGCTCCATTCGAAAATAACTCTAAAATTTAGATCACATAATTTAATGGAGGGCATACAAATCTTTAACTATTTGTTTTAATAAAAAACAAATAAAAACTTCTATTGAAACCTAGTTTTTATGCACGACTAGCGACTATAATAAGCCCTACCTTTACCAAATTCCTATAAGTCTTTTTTCTTTTATTCCATTTAAATGCCATTTGAAATTGAATCTGCTGCAGGTTTAAGTGATTCTTAAAAAAACATTTAATTTCGAATTTTACATATAGCAATTTCTTTTTTTGCTCTTTCTTAACATCCTGGGAATTGTTAAAGAAAATTTTGATTTTGTGGTTGTTTAATCATGTGTCTTTCCTTGATGCTAATTCATGGTTTGATTTTCACTATACTCCATAACCCTTTACTGCTTTTTGCTGATGTTAAACGACTTGTTAAGCGATATATATAATTTCCACCCCTGCAATTATAGTGCATTTTATTTTCATATTATTTGTTTAAAAATATTTTAACCCTACACCCTACACGGTTGAAAGTATTATTCATTTGTGCTGACGTTAACACATTCAATATAGGTATAATTGGTGTACATAACATATTCGGAATCATATGAGATACACAGTATTCGTAATATAAACATTAGAAATTCAGAATTTTACTATATTGGCGTACTTTTGGATTCAAAAGTCTTTAACCTAGTCTTGTCTATTGGTCTAATCTATAATCTAGTCTAGTCTATAGTCTAGTCTAGTGTATAGTCTAGTCTATAACATAGTCTTTAGTCTAGTCCATAGCCTAGTATATAGTCTAGTCTATAGTCTAGTCTATAGTCTAGTCTATAGTCTAGTCTATAGGCTAGTCTATAGTCTAGTCTATAGGCTATCTTAGTCTAGTCTATAGCTAGTCTACAGTCTAGTCTACAGTCTAGTCTATAGTCTAGTCTATAGTCTAGTCTATAGCCTAGTATATAGTCTAGTCTAGAGTCTAGTCTATAGTCTAGTCTATAGTCTAGTCTATAGTCTCTACAGTCTAGTCTATAGTCTAGTCTATAGATAGTCTATAGTCTAGTCTATAGTCTAGTCTATAGTCTAGTCTATAGTCTAGTCTATAGTCTAGTCTATAGTCTAGTCTATAGTCTAGTCTATAGTCTAGTCTATAGTCTAGTCTATAGTCTAGTCTATTGTCGAGTCTATAGTCTAGTCTATAGTCTAGTCTATAGTCTAGTCTATAGTCTAGTCTATAGTCTAGTCTATAGTCTAGTCTATAGTCTAGTCTATAGTCTAGTCTATAGTCTAGTCTATAGTCTAGTCTATAGTCTATCTTATAGGCTAGTCTATAGTCTTTCTATAGTCTAGTCTATAGTCTAGTCTATAGGCTAGTCTATAGTCTTAGTCTATAGTCTAGTCTAAAGTCTAGTCTAGTCTATAGTCTAGTCTATAGTCTAGTCTATAGTCTAGTCTAGTGTCTAGTCTATATTTCTAGTCTATAGTCTAGTCCTATAGTCTAGTCTTAGTCTAGTCTATAGTCTAGTCTATAGTCTAGTCTATAGTCTAGTCTATAGTCTAGTCTAGTCTATAGTCTAGTCTATAGTCTAGTCTATAGTCTAGTCTATAGTCTAGTCTATAGTCTAGTCAATGGTCTAGTCTATAGTCTAGTCTATAGTCTAGTCTATAGTCTAGTCTATAGTCTAGTCTATAGTCTAGTCTATAGTCTAGTCTATAGTCTAGTCTATAGTCTAGTCTATAGTCTAGTCTATAGTCTAGTCTATAGTCTAGTCTATAGTCTAGTCTATAGTCTAGTCTATAGTCTAGTCTATAGTCTAGTCTATAGTCTAGTCTATAGTCTAGTCTATAGTCTAGTCTATAGTCTAGTCTATGTCTAGTCTATAGTCTAGTCTATAGTCTAGTCTATAGTCTTGTCTATAGTCTAGTCTATAGTATAGTCTATAGTCTAGTCTATAGTCTAGTCTATAGTCTAGTCTATAGTCTAGTCTATAGTCTAGTCTAGTCTATAGTCTAGTCTAGTCTATAGTCTAGTCTATAGTCTAGTCTAGTCTATAGTCTAGTCTAGTCTATAGTCTAGTCTATAGTCTATTCTAGTCTATAGTCTAGTCTAGTCTATAGTCTAGCTATAGTCTAGTCTATTTCTAGTCTTTAGTCTATCAGAGTCTAGTCTATAGTCTAGTCTATAGTCTAGTCTATAGTCTAGTCTATAGTCTAGTCTATAGTCTAGTCTATAGTCTAGTCTATAGTCTAGTCTATAGTCTAGTCTATAGTCTAGTCTATAGTCTAGTCTATAGTCTAGTCTATAGTCTAGTCTATAGTCTAGTCTATAGTCTAGTCTATAGTCTAGTCTATAGTCTAGTCTATAGTCTAGTCTATAGTCTAGTCTATAGTCTAGTCTATAGTCTAGTCTATAGTCTAGTCATTGTCTAGTCTATAGTCTAGTCTATAGTCTAGTCTATAGTCTAGTCTATAGTCTAGTCTATAGTCTAGTCTATAGTCTAGTCTATAGTCTAGTCTATAGTCTAGTCTATAGTCTAGTCTATAGTCTAGTCTATAGTCTAGTCTATAGTACCTAGTCTATAGTCTAGTCTATAGTCTAGTCTATAGTCTAGTCTATAGTCTAGTCTATAGTCTAGTCTTATAGTCTAGTCTATAGTCTAGTCTATAGTCTAGTCTATATTCTAGTCTATAGTCTAGTCTATAGGTACAGTGAAATAGCTCCCATGGAAATAACTTCCAACGAGTAAAATGAAATAAACCCCATTTCATCAAAAATTAACTTTTAAAATGAAATAACTCCAAAGTTTAAAATGTAATAATTCCCAGTAATTGGAAGTTTGGAGTTTTACACAAATGTAAGTCCCAAAAAATGCGAAATAGCTCCCAATGAAACAAATCCCAAAAAATATGAAATTATTCCCAAGTCGAAGAATCTATTTGTGTAAAATAACTTCCAATGAAATAAGTCCCAACAGAAGTGAAATAACTCCCAACTCCTTACGAAAGTGTGGTGGACAGCCGGCCTTCGGCCGGGCGCAAGGGTTTTCAACTCTGTGGTATTTCACACACCGGCTTCGCTAAATTAAGCCTTTCATGATAAATGACTATTTGTATTCCATGGAACTTATGTCACTATGCTCATGGCATTATTAAAATTGTCATATGGATTGTGTGACATTTGAAAGTATCGTAGTGTTCATAATCATAATGATATAAAATACATGGTGTACAAAGAAAAGTAAATTTAGCGAAGCCAGTATTCGAATACCCCAGAGTTTAAAACCCTTGCGCCCGGCCGAAGGCCGGCTGTCCACGACACTTGTTAAGGAGCCAAAAGCATTATCCACCAAAGTTTGGAAAATTATTACCACAAAATGAAATATCCCAACAAGAATGAAATACTTCCCATTTCAACAAAATTTACAGAAATGAAATAACTTCCAATACATATAAAATATCTCCTAATTTCTTCAAAAAAATGAAATAATTCCCAAAAAAAAATTTATTGGGAGTTATTTCATTTCAGTAACATTAAAATATGAAATAAGTTCCAACAAATTGGGAGTTATTTTCATATGAAATAATTCCCAATTTGTATGGAAAGTTGATTGGGGTGTTATTTCATTTTACCCGTTGGGAGTTATTTCATTTGGGAGTTATTTCACTGTACCTAGTCTATAGTCTAGTCTATAGTCTAGTCTATAGTCTAGTCTATAGTCTAGTCTATAGTCTAGTCTATAGTCTAGTCTATATTCAAGTCTATAGTCTAGTCTATAGTCTAGTCTATAGTCTAGTCTATAGTCTAGTCTATAGTCTAGTCTATAGTCTAGTCTATAGTCTAGTCTATAGTCTAGTCTATTCTACATTCTAATACGCGAATGAAAAAAAACGAAATTGAGAGTAAATTAGGCATTTAATAAAGTCGCTTATACCCAACGTGTAAACCACAAAACAGTGTATAAGAATCCTGGTACAACCCTTTCCTTTTAAGAAAGAAGTATTGTTAACATTGATTGACAATTGTTTGTTTGCACATTTTGGTTCTTATTTGTTAATTCATTTTCTTAAATTTCTGTATAATTATTATTCAGAAAATTTCCAAAAATGTTTGCGTATGCATATATGATAGAGTGCAGTTTAGTGTATTTGAATAAAGAAAATTTTTGGTACAAAAGATTGCTATTCAATAAAAGGATAAATGGAAAGCATAGTTTACATTGTTATGAGGGAGGGTGTGTTAACAAGTCAAAAATTTTATGAATAAATGTAGAACGGTGGGAATTTCGAAATTGCGCAGAAATACAATTTAAAAAAATTCTCTGGAATTTCATCAAACTGTGGGCATGTAATGTGTCAAAATAAATAATTCATTTAATCATAACAATCTAGGTTTTATACCAAATAACTTTGGAGTTTTCCCTTAAGTTCTACATTTTTATATCTTAAGCGTTTTTTCTAGAGAACAATCCATCTTAAGTTAACATGCAATCTAGCATTTATATATATTATTGCTTGCATTTGATAGACCATGTCTAAAATCTTTATGAAAACATGTCTAAAATTCTTTTTTCCACAAACAAATACCTTCTTA
Source organism: Lucilia cuprina (assembly GCF_022045245.1). Classification (NCBI taxonomy): domain Eukaryota; kingdom Metazoa; phylum Arthropoda; class Insecta; order Diptera; family Calliphoridae; genus Lucilia; species Lucilia cuprina. The sequence goes on from NC_060954.1 coordinate 16,606,739, forward strand.
AATAGACAAACACTGAAACCAGAATCCATACATGTCTGTCCTAAAAGGTCAATAAAACTTGGATTGTTGGAGAATTTAAGACACACTCATAAGTTGATGATGATGACGTTGGCTTTGTTGGTTGATACTGCCTCTGTTGTTGCATCTTTAGCTACCTGAGTGTATCTTTAGCTAATAGCAACGGTAAGCTGTTGCTTCGACTTTGCTGCACAATATATTTAGCCAAGTTTTGTGTAAGTACACTTAAAAAAATTGTAGTGTAAAAACACGCAAACAAAGAGGTTCTTCTCTCTATAAAGCATTGTTTTTTGGGTTCACGAATTCATCTACTTTAGACTAGAATATAGACTAGACTATAGACTAGACTATAGACTAGACTATAGACTAGACTATAGACTAGACTATAGACTAGACTATAGACTAGACTATAGACTAGACTATAGACTAGACTATAGACTAGACTATAGACTAGACTATAGACTAGACTATAGACTAGACTATAGACTAGACTATAGACTAGACTATAGACTCAGACTATAGACTAGACTATAGACTAGACTATAGACTAGACTATAGACTAGACTATAGACTAGACTATAGACTAGACTATAGACTAGACTATAGACTAGACTATAGACTAGACTATAGACTAGACTATAGACTAGACTATAGACTAGACTATAGACTAGACTATAGACTAGACTATAGACTAGACTATAGACTAGACTAGAGACTAGACTATAGACTAGACTATAGACTAGACTATAGACTAGACTATATAGACTAGACTATAGACTAGACTATAGACGAGACTATAGACTAGACTATAGACTAGACTATAGACTAGACTATAGACTAGACTATAGACTAGACTATAGACTAGACTATAGACTAGACTATAGACTAGACTATAGACTAGACTATAGACTAGACTATAGACTAGACTATAGACTAGACTATAGACTAGACTATAGACTAGACTATAGACTAGACTATAGACTAGACTATAGACTAGACTATAGACTAGACTATAGACTAGACTATAGACTAGACTATAGACTAGACTATAGACTAGACTATAGACTAGACTATAGACTAGACTATAGACTAGACTATAGACTAGACTATAGACTAGACTTAGACTAGACTATAGACTAGACTATAGACTAGACTATAGACTAGACTATAGACTAGACTATAGACTAGACTATAGACAGACTATAGACTAGACTATAGACTAGACTATAGACTAGACTATAGACTAGACTATAGACTAGACTATAGACTAGACTATAGACTAGACTATAGACTAGACTATAGACTAGACTATAGACTAGACTATAGACTAGACTATAGACTAGACTATAGACTAGACTATAGACTAGACTATAGACTAGACTATAGACTAGACTATAGACTAGACTATAGACTAGACTATAGACTAGACTATAGACTAGACTATAGACTAGACTATAGACTAGACTATAGACAAGACTATAGACTAACTATAGACTAGACTATAGACTAGACTATAGACTAGACTATAGACTAGACTATAGACTAGACTATAGACTAGACTATAGACTAGACTATAGACTAGACTATAGACTAGACTATAGACTAGACTATAGACTAGACTATAGACTAGACTATAGACTAACTAGAGACTAACTATAGACTAGACTATAGACTAGACTATAGACTAGACTATAGACTAGACTATAGACTAGACTATAGACGAGACTATAGACTAGACTATAGACTAGACTATAGACTAGACTATAGACTAGACTATAGACTAGACTATAGACTAGACTATAGACTAGACTATAGACTAGACTATAGACTAGACTATAGACTAGACTATAGACTAGACTATAGACTAGACTATAGACTAGACTATAGACTAGACTATAGACTAGACTATAGACTAGACTATAGACTAGACTATAGACTAGACTATAGACTAGACTATAGACTAGACTATAGACTAGACTATAGACTAGACTATAGACTAGACTATAGACTAGACTATAGACTAGACTATAGACTAGACATAGACTAGACTATAGACTAGACTATAGACTAGACTATAGACTAGACTATAGACTAGACTATAGACTAGACTATAGACTAGACTATAGACTAGACTATAGACTAGACTATAGACTAGACTATAGACTAGACTATAGACTAGACTATAGACTAGACTATAGACTAGACGATAGACTAGACTATAGACTAGACTATAGACTAGACTATAGACTAGACTATAGACTAGACTATAGACTAGACTATAGACTAGACTATAGACTAGACTATAGACTAGACTATAGACTAGACTATAGACTAGACTATAAACTAGACTATAGACTAGACTATAGACTAGACTATAGACTAGACTATAAACTAGACTATAGACTAGACTAGACTAGACTATAGACTAGACTATAGACTAGACTAAGACTAGACTATAGACTAGACTATAGACTAGACTATAGACTAGACTATAGACTAGACTATAGACTAGACTATAGACTAGACTATAGACTAGACTATAGACTAGACTATAGACTAGACTATAGACTAGACTATAGACTAGACTATAGACTAGACTATAGACTAGACTATAGACAACTTTAGACTAGACTATAGACTTGACTATAGACTAGACATAGACTAGACTATAGACTAGACTATAGACTAGACTATAGACTAGACTATAGACTAGACTATAGACTAGACTATAGACTAGACTATAGACTAGACTATAGACTAGACTATAGACTAGACTATAGACTAGACTATAGACTAGACTATAGACTAAACTATAGACTAGACTATAGACTAGACTATAGACTAGACTATAGACTAGACTATAGACTAGACTATAGACTAGGCTATAGACTAGACTATAGACTAGACTATAGACTAGACTATAGACTAGACTATAGACTAGACTATAGACTAGACTATAGACTAGACTATAGACTAGACTATAGACTAGGCTATAGACTAGACTATAGACTAGACTATAGACTAGACTAGACTATAGACTAGACTATAGACTAGACTATAGACTAGACTATAGACTAGACTATAGACTATATAATAGACTAGACTATAGACTAGACTATAGACTAGACTATAGACTAGACTATAGACTAGACTATAGACTAGACTATAGACTAGACTATAGACTAGACTATAGACTAGACTATAGACTAGACTATAGATTAGACCAGACTATAGACTAGACTATAGACTAGACCAGACAATAGACTAGACTATAGACTAGACCAGACTATAGACTAGACTATAGACTAGACTATAGACTAGACTATAGACTAGACTATAGACTAGACTATAGACTAGACTATAGACTAGACTATAGACTAGACTATAGACTAGACTATAGACTAGACTATAGACTAGACTATAGACTAGACTATAGACTAGACTATAGACTAGACTATAGACTAGACTATAGACTAGACTATAGACTAGACTATAGACTAGACTAGACTATAGACTAGACTAGACTAGACTAGACTAGACTATAGACTAGACTAGACTAGACTAGACTAGACTAGACTAGACTATAGACTAGACTAGACTATAGACTAGACTATAGACTAGGCTATAGACTAGACTATAGACTAGACTATAGACTAGACTATAGACTAAACTATAGACTAGACTATAGACTAAACTATAGACTAGACTATAGACTCGACTATAGACTAGACTATAGGCTAGACTATAGACTAGACTATAGACTAGACTATAGACTAGACTATAGACTAGACTATAGACTAGACTATAGACTAGACTATAGACTAGACTATAGACTAGACTATAGACTAGAATATAGACTAGACTATAGATTAGACTATAGACTAGACTATAGACTAGACTATAGACTAGACTATAGACTAGACTATAGACTAGACTATAGACTAGACTATAGACTAGACTATAGACTAGACTATAGACTAGACTATAGACAAGACTATAGACTAGACTATAGACTAGACTAAAGACTAAGCTATATACTTTAGACTAGAATATAGACTAGACTACAGACTAGACTCTATACTAGATTAGACTAGTCTTTAATCGAGTTTATAGTCTAATCTATAGTCTTGAACCTTAAGGACATTGCTATTTTTTTGTCCTGGACCACTCTAATAAATCAGTACATTAATTACTTTATTCTAAGAATACCAGCTATCCTGCCGATCAATTGTACCTTGCATCGATTATTAAAACTAAGATAAGATTGAATTACTTACTGATAACCAGCCGTCTAAATTTTCTCAAACATTATGACATTTTCTTACGAACAAAATTGCTTAATTTATAAACAAACTTCAAGAAAACACATTTAAATTTTTTTAATTGATTATGACTTTTCATCAAGATAAAACATTTAAAGTAAAAAAAATATTAAAAAGACCTACTGGCAGTGCAATCATCTTGCAACTCACCTGTCTCGAACGCTTAAAATGCAATATTTTTATGCATTTTTAAACAACCAAATAATAAGCATGAATTTGAAAATAAAGTGTACAAAGATTATTTGTTTCCTTTCTCATTTACTCTCATGTTTAGTATCCTTAAACAAGTGCATAATGTAACATTAGCATGTTGCGATCTATTGTTTCGGGATCATAAATTTTGTCTTTTTTCGAACAGGATGCTAACTAAACCTGCCGAGTTTTAAATGGACGAAAGAAAAATAATAATTAGCAGCTGCTACCGACAGTTATTGTGTTCTGTACTTTGTTGGTTCCTGTGTAGTTTTGCTGAAACAAGTGCAATTGTATAACAAAGATCGTATGAAGAAAATGTGATTCAATAGCTAGTCAGACCACAAGTGGCAAAAACAATGGGTTGTTAGACCTATGGAAAGGTGTTAAAAGTAGTTTAATAAATGCGAACAAAAGATCAACATTAAAAATCCCTTTTTGTTGAAAAAATATGTTTCTTTAAATTTTAATTTAAAAATATATATGAGATAAAAAGGAAATCTGTTGAATTAAATCAGTTTTACATTAAAAGCCCTATATCTGTAACTCCTTCTTTAGTAATTAACGAATTTATCGTTCACTACTACTATTTGTTCTGTTTTATTACTCAATATACTTAATATTATTACTTTAATAATCCGGATACTAGTCCATAACCTTTTGAATTTTGTTCGATCATTCTGTTTGGGTTCAGCAAGAGTGTTGAGTGTAAAAAGTATTTGCAGCTATGACCCACGTTTCCTACCGAACTTAACCAAAGAGGAAGGATATGAACTATCTATATTCTATAATAATGTAGCCCCTTAGATCAATCTTGAATTTTTCGTAGATCAAAATTAGAAAAGAGGAGACTATAGTCTAGACTATAGACAATACTATAGTCTAGACTATAGACAATACTATAGACTAGACTATAGACTAGACTATTGACTAAACTATAGACTAGACTACAGACTAGACTATAGACTAGACTATAGACTAGACTATAGACTAGACTATAGACTAGACTATAGACTAGACTATAGACTAGACTATAGACTAGACTATAGACTAGACTATAGACTAGACTATAGACTAGACTATAGACTAGACTATAGACTAGACTATAGACTAGACTATAGACTAGACTATAGACTAGACTATAGACTAGACTATAGACTAGACTATAGACTTTAAAGAAAGAAATTACCTTCAATCAAGTCCAATACATACAAAAATATATTTTACTCGCCTTCCATAGAGGCTTCAAAAATCCGATCCCATGAGAAGTCAAGAACTAAACCAAACCTCTTTCATGGCGTGATCATCTTGAGTTATCAGACATTTAATTTCCAACTTGTATAAAAAAAGCTGAATGGGATCTTTCGTTTCGTCGAAATCTATAATAAGTCTGACTTTTCCTAAAACAGAATTCATGAGTAGTCTTTTGGAGTTCCGATTGCCATACTTACTGACCAATCCTATATACACTCCAAAGAAGTAAATACTGTTATGATCTGTCTAAATACTTCTCCGGTATAAAGTACATAGTATGTATTTCGTGATTCCTAGTCTGCGACTTTGTTTTTAACCTAAAGCAGAAGCAGATTTTCTTAAGAAAAAAATTAGTTTGGAAACTTCTTTTGACATGGAAGATCTTTGTGATCCTTAAGAGAATCATCTTCTATAGAGGGCCTTGTACTAATTTAAGCTCCTGTAGAGCAGGTCAATATCATAGGAAGTAATGTACTCAGTCTTGTTTATCTAATTACTCATACAATGCTTTATGAGTATGTCTATAAGGTACATATAAGTACTTCAAGGTCTACGATCCATTTGTTATTTAAAAGAAAGTTTCTCATATTTGTTGCTTCCAAATATTCTTATTATCTAATAATGAAAGATCTTTTATTTCCAATGGCAAATAAAAAGAACTCAAGAAACATTTGCAAAAAAAAAGAAAAAGAAAACACTTTGAATTTGGTTCCCACTGTGTCAGACCTTTATCAAATCTCGAATCAATATAAGTTTTATCAATTCACAAAATGAATAAAATCTCAAAGTCATTTTCTAATAAAGACAAACAAACCATCAATTATAATTATAATTTCAAAAACACAAGACAGGCAGGTTGCTAGTTGCATACGAGTGAATAGACAATCTAGCAAAGGATATATATCTATAAAGGATCAGTATGCCTATACGCATACAAACACACTTGCACATAAATTCCAATTAAAAACGTGAAATGCAATCAAAATTTGTTTTGTAAAGAAATCACTAGAAATACAAAAACGCGTAATCATGCTGCGCAAGAATGAACAGAGAATAATAACAAGGAAAAAACATTTGCACGATCAGAAAAAGAAATAATTTTCTCATCATAACCTCCACTAATCTACTACAATACAATTATTGATGCAACAATTCTTACCCCCAATATACGCACATACAGATCTCTTATAGAAAAAGGGATCTTTTTACCTAAAATATTAAAGAAACTGTTGTTTTTCACCTGTAGAAAAAGGCAAGTGTGCATTTTTATTACAGATTGTAACATTTTGATCATGATGATCGGGTCTTCAATAATAATCATAATAATAGTAGTGGTTGGTGGTGTTTTTAGCCAAAAAGTCAATTTTCACATTAAAACCTTTTTTTCACGACAACGACAACAACAAATTTCAAAGGAAATAAAAAAAAGAAAAACGTTTTTTTATAAGAAATATCTATAATTTTAATGGCAAAAGAAAATTGGTAATAATGGTTGGGCTCGTATGTTGGCTTGACTATTTAACCATTGTTGTTGTTGTTATTAGTAAAATATTAAGTTAGGAAATTTGTTAATGTATTTTTGTTTCTTTTTTTATGTGTGTGTGTTTTTATTAAAAGATTTGTAAAGGTCCCTTAAATACAAATTTTATGACTTTTGATATCAATTTTATACAATAGATACAATGAAAAAAATAGAATCGTATAGATACTTGTACTTGTATCTTTGGGATGCTTTTTATAAGATTCTTTGTTAATTTCTGTATTGAACGCATAAAAGGTGTCCCATAAATTGCATGTTTAAAAAAAATGCAGGTTTTATCAGTGGATTTGAATCTTTCGTAAGATTGAAGGCAAATCGTGAGAACATTAGAAGATTGTTTGTTAATTCAGAGATGCATAATGCATCGGATTTTTCAATTGGCGTTAGTGAAAAGGCTTAATGTATTAGTGAGATTTTGAAGGGAATGGGGTTTAAAGAATACGTATAATTGGCCTTTGGAAGAAGTGGATATGTGAGATAATGTGACATCTTCTTTTGTAGAAAAACACGCTCGAGATCTATATGATCTGGATCCATAATAATGTAGGGAGTAAATGGAGGCTTTTGGTTAGTTTAAGAAAATAAATGTTGTCGGCGATAGTCAGTAAGTTACTAGGCGACAAAGGATTGTTTCATTTCTATATGGAACATGATCACATAACCTACTAAAGAACACGATCTGAATGATATGTGCTGAAATCAGCGGAGAGCGAATGGATTGTGTTTTTTAGATTAGTAGTTTAAGAGAAGAATCTAATATTTAAATCTAACTTATCGGAAGGAGATCTCGGTATATGAATACCAGGTTATCAGGTTTAATTTCTATATCGAAAATGGGCACATAATGTTGCATCTTCTTTTGTGAAAAACACACACGTGATCTGTATGATCTGAATCCAAGATGGGTCCTTTTAGATAGTTTAATGCCAGAGTCGGCGATAGTCTGTTTAGTAGGTTACTAGGCGACAAAGGTTTGTTTTATTTCTATATGAAACGTAAGCACATAATCTTTACTTAAAAATCGTGATCTCAGTGATATGGATTGAAATCAGTAGAGAGAAACCGTTTATTGGCTTTCAGATGTATAGTTAAAGAAGAGAATCTAATGCTTTAGTCTACCTTATCGGATGGAGATCTCGTTGATGTGGATACCAGATCGTGATCTGGATTAAAATAAGCAGAGAGGATGGATTTTTTTTATAAATAGAATCTAATGTTTTAGTCTACCTTTTTGGACGGAGATCTGGATACCAGGTTTAATTTCTAAAATCCTCATTGAGAGATATGCCGAGCTTTAATTAATTTCTTTAAACAAAAAGGGAAAAATTATGGACCCAAAAAGATTTACAATAATATATAATCTTAGGAGAAGAGGTACCCTCAAAAAGAGTTTGTAGTATTGCTTCAATCATCCGTATCCCAATCAATAGGATCTAATACATCAATGCATAAAGCATTATACACAATAATGGAGAAAAATCATCCAACTCCATCACGGAGAGAATGTTGATCTATGAAAATACAACTCTTAAAGATATCTTATAAGATATTCTAGAGTTACTGATGGATATACATTGCTCCGGTTGTTGGGAAGTCATCTCTCAGTCAAAAGTAAATGTATACCTAAATTATATTTTCATTGATCGTATACAATGTGAAAGGTTAATCAATAATCTCTTCTTCTGGAGAGAATTCTTTGCGATAGAGTGATGGATGTCTGAACGAGTAGTAGACTTCGATCCATTTACGTGTTTTTTCAAGGCATTAGTGTTTTTATTCATTAATGATCATTTGTTAACTTTTAAACAGTGTTCAAACTTTTGATTGATCGGACTTGCTGCAATTGGATCAAGCTTGCTGCAATTGGTTCTAGACAGTTACTTTTGCCAATCTGCTGTGATACAGTTATCCATGGTGGCGATTACACGGTAGTTGTAGCTTAAATAAAGAACCCGAAAAGAGAAAGTTCGAACCGGCGAATATAATTCTATGTTGTTCTGCTATTTAACATTTTCTTTTCAAATTTTGATATCAATTTGGTGACAGTTTTAGGACAATAAAATGATTTGATATTGATCTTACCAATATTATATTTTGGTTAAGTTCCAAAATGAGTTCAACGGTATTACTGATCAATCAACTCAGATCAATTAAAGATCAGTCTCGGGGATAGTTCCTCCTGAGAAATGCTACAATCCGGTCGAATATGTATAAACTTGTGATGATCAAATGTATCCCTGTCTTTCCCTGGAATAATTATAATTTGGGTCTAACTAGAGAACCATATAATCGAATACTTCGTTAACCTGTTGCCCATACTCTTCAGGTTACCCGTGGTGGCTATGGTTCAAACACAAACTCGCGAAAAGCGAGTGTTGATTAAATGATTAAATGTGAAAGTTCGAACCAGCGAATATGATTCTATCTTGTTCTGCTATTTAACAATTTCTTTTCAAATTTTGATATCAGTTTTGTAATGGTTTTAGGTCAGTTATATGGGGTGATATTGATATTAGCAATAACTTGGTTAACTTCCAAAATGAGTTCAACGGTATGACTGGTCAATCAACTAAGATCAATTAGGTTAGTCTATTAGAGATCGGTCTCGGTGATTGTCTTTCCGGGGAAATGCTACCTGAATGATCTTCCTTCATCTTGGTGTTATTACAATCCGGGTGAATTAGTATAAACTTGTGATGATCAAATGTATCCCCGTCTTTCCCTGGAATAATTTGAATTTGGGTCGAACTAAAGAATCATATAATCTGGTACCTCGTTAACCTGTAGCCCACAGGAAGAGATGCCATCAGGGTGCATGTGGTGGCTGTGGTTTAAAAACAAATATGCGAGAAACGAATGTTGTTTAAATCTCTATAAATATATAGGTAACTGTGGAACTAAGCGTCGGAAATGAGTTTATGTCAAATCTATATGATACGAGATGCAAGTAGGAACCTTAACCATCCCTTTAACTAAATTGAGCATGTCGGATGATTGAGATGTATACTGGGTTGGATGTATAAGTTCAGAGTATCCTCTGTTAGTAAAAAACAAGTCCTCAGCTTATTTAACGTATTGTTTAGATCTACTGATTACATTTTTAGGTGCGGAGGGGTTGCAAGCACAAGTAATGTTTTATCATCTCTAATGTTAAGCAATGGAATATCTGGATAATTTAGCAAAGTGTTTATATATAGACCGGCAGTACGATATACAGAAGTTGCAATCGCCGTGAAAGATCGTGGACGCTTTTAAAATATTTAGGCTTTGTCTTGTTAACTCTTAGGTTTCTGAATGGACGTAACCATTTGGAAGGTATAACTTGGTTTTCTTTTTATATTTAAAGACGTTCTGTGTTCAGATGTTCGGGAAATCTAGTTCTCTTTATCTCAGAAGTTAAACAGAATCCTATATATCCCTCCGAGTGTCCTTATATTGATCCAATATGAACTTCTAAAGTATCTACTTCAACTTCTATTCTGCAGATAACAATTATCTGCAGCACAGTAGTTATAGTATGTGGATACATAGGATTCTGTTCTGTGCTTAATAGCATAACTATCACTCTCCTCTTCAATCGTCCTTATTGGAAAAGAAAAAAATGTTAAATACCAATTTATATTTCACAGGTGAAACGTGGCAACTGTACTAGTAACCACTATACTACACACCAACCAATTTTATTCGCAGACGCTCTCACTGTCTTTTACACAGGAAAAACGTGAAAGGAAATTAAAAATTGTAATAATTTTCACAAGAAAACGTAAAAAAGAAAAACTATAAAAATGATAAAGAAAAATTTACTTCATAAGCATGACAATGCAAAGGGGAACGAATAAACATTAAATAAACATACATAGATGGATACGCATTGCAACAAACTGATATTAAAAATTTGATAATGATAACAACAACAACAAAAGTAACACAAAAAGTGCATAAACTAAGGTTGAGCATGCGCACATGCAATTTTTATTTTATTTTGTTACTTTTTCAGCATTTTTTTCTACAAAACTGACATGACAATAAGAAAAATTGTTTGATTAAAAATGTACGCACAGGTTTCTATACTTTTGAAAATTTTGAAAATTTTTACCTGCTGGCGACAATGACCGTTGCATAAAATTGTTAAGAAATAAAACGAGGGTTGTGTACAAAAAACACCAGCAACAACAAATACAACAAATAATGATAAAAATAAAACTAAAAATAGGACAAACTCGGGCATATTAGTAAAAAATGCACATTTTTTGATTGCAACATTTGATATCAAAAGGAGTCTTTGGAAAGAAAGTCACAAACGAAGAACAAACGCTACACAATAAATTACTGAGTTTCTTTTTATGTTTTTTGTTACAAAAACAAAGACAAATAGAGATAACAACAAAATTCTTTTTGGGCTCGAATTTGCTGGGAAAAAAAATAAAGTTTTTGTTATGTTTTCTTTTCAAGTTTAATGATTATATTGATGATTATTTATCGTCAAGTCTTTGATATTGTTTGCAGCTAAAAATTTTCGTATTGTCTGCGGTGTAAAATAAAATGTGCAAAAATCGTTTATTGTAAGTGATAAGTTTGTGACTTTTGTGTGTTTTTTCTTATTGTTATCAATAAGAATGATATGGAGTTATCGAAATGAAAGAGAAAAGAAAACTACATACACATTTGTACATAGTCCCTTCTTATCATTATTAATATAGCCATTACTGAAAACAAGCAGTTAACTGTGAAATAAAGCCAAAAGTGTTACAAACTTTCCATCAATTCAATAGTTTTATTTGCTTTTATATGTAAGCGAATGATTTAGAAATGTCTGATATGTTGTGAAAACATACTAAATATAAGATCCACGGATAAAATAATTCCAACCGGAAAACAATCCTAAAGTGTATAGCATACTTTGGGGATGTTAAATGAATAAACAATTATCACATCGTATAGCGCCATCTGTTAGTGTGTAGTGGAAACACGAAGACTACAAAGAATTGTAAATTTGTATTGTAGACTTTAGGGGATTAACAGGCAAGCATCTACAAAGCTTTTGGAAAGCATAAAAATGTGGTAACTAACTAACTAACCAACTAACCAACTAACTAACTAACTAACTAGCTAACTAACTAACTAACTAGCTAGCCAGCCAACTAACTAACTAACTAACTAACTAACTAACTAACTAA
>NC_060954.1:16624241-16633970 GCF_022045245.1 Lucilia cuprina
ATAGTCTAGTCTATAGTCTAGTCTATAGTCTAGTCTATAGTCTAGTCTATAGTCTAGTCTATAGTCTAGTCTATAGTCTAGTCTATAGTCTAGTCTATAGTCTAGCCTATAGTCTAGTCTATAGTCTAGTCTATAGTCTAGTCTATAGTCTAGTATATAGTCTAGTCTATAGTCTAGTCTATAGTCTAGCCTATAGTCTAGTCTATAGTCTAGTCTATAGTCTAGTCTATAGTCTAGTATATAGTCTAGTCTATAGTCTAGTCTATAGTCTAGTCCATAGTCTAGTCTATAGTCTAGTCTATAGTCTAGTCTATAGTCTAGTATATAGTCTAGACTATAGTCTAGTCTATAGTCTAGTCTATAGTCTAGTCTATAATCTAGTCTATAGTCTAGTCTATAGTCTAGTCTTTAGTATAATCTATAGTCTGGTGAATTATCTAGTCAAGAATCTAGACTATAGTCCACAGTTTACCGTATGGTCGATCTAAAAGAAGTGCAACTTCCTTTAGAAAATTACTTCCCCATTACTAAAAATGGGATTTTCATAGTAGGGGCATGGCAAAGAACATTGCTAATATTCATATAAAAATCACGAAACTACTTTTTCCCTCACCTTAACTTAACCTTATAATAATATAAAACAATATATGTATTTTCTTTGGCTTTGTTTTTTACAACTCTTCTTTTGTTAATTTATTAACACGAAATGCTTCTAAAATATTTAACTTAATATTTAATTCAGCCTTTTTAGCCTGTGATACTTTACCGGCTCTTAAGCGTAACAAACGTCTTGTTTCGTCCTCCACAAATTTGTAACCACTTTTCATGATTTTCTCCATAAAAGTAATATAGGTTTTAGAACTTGCCATTTCCCAATCTTTTTTGAAATTTTCTAACAATTTTTTACCCTCAGCCAAACGTTCCTGTTGTTGAGAGTCTTCCAAGTTGGCAAAGTTCTTAGCTAAATCATTAAATTGTTTAAGACAGCCTTCGCGACCAATATACAAATCAGTATTGGAGCTAACAAAAGTCTTTATACTATCCACGCTAATATCCAAGTGAGAGGGTAAAGGTAAAGGTTTGTCCTCACCCTTACGAAATAGAAATATGGCGGGATAATTTTTCTCATCTACTTCGAAACGTTCAGCTAAAGCTTTATTTTCATTTTCACCATAATCCTTGACGCCCACGGTAGCAATTAAAAGGTCATCGGTGGCAGCATGAGCCGCTTTAGCAAAGGCTGCAAATGCTTCGTGTTTTTCACCATACGGATAGGCAATATCAAATTTAACCAAAGCATAAGGAAAACGTTTAATAGTTTTCTCAAATGTTATATCATCCAAATCCACACAACCCGGACAGTTATTGGCCCAAGTAACACAGCTCAAGAGGGCCAAATTGATGAAGACAAATAAAATAGGTTTTGGTAATACTTTGGTCATGATTTTTAGCACTTTGTTTAGTAATACTTTTTATTATTTAAATATACTTATTTACAGCAAACACCAGCAATTTTAAGTACTCTACTATCAACCGGCAATATGAAAACTGAAGTATGGCTAAAAGAAGTTAAAATATAAAATACAGAAAAAAATTATATTTCAAACATATATGAAGTTGTAGCTTAATGGCCAACATGCAAACACTCAGAGTCAGCATTTATTTGAAAACATATAATAATGACACATACACAGGGAGATACAAACGAACACATAAGTATTCACATTGTGGAAAATTAATGACTAGTACACTTTTGGTGTAGCCTACGGAGATGGTATTATAAGGTTCTCTTGTTGTTTGTAACACATAATAATAAATTCGTTAGTAACATAAAATCATGGCTAATATATAGGCAGATCCATAGACTAGTCAATTGATCAAAGGAAAGACTTGTCTATCTAAATACTTCCCCATTAACTAATCATAAACTAAATGATAAACCAGTACATATGTCCATATCCCCAGATTAGACAATAAACTAGTCCATAAGTTGATAGTCTAATCCCCAGATTAGACAATAAACTGGTCCATTAGTTGATAGTCTAATTCTTAGATTAGACAATTAACTAGTTCATAGTCCAGTCGATAGACTAGTAGACACTGAAGTCTATATATAAGTCTGTTGTACTATACGAAATGTTAGTGTAGAGACTAGTCTATATACTATTTCATAGATAATACGATGTATTAGTAGATATAAACAAGTACAAAGTCTAGTCAATAATTGACTAGTTAATGGACTAGTCGATAGACTGGTCAGTAAACTTGTCAATGGTCTATAGACTACTCGATAGACTGGTCTGTAGACTAGTCGATAGATTGGTCAATAGACTAGTCGATCAACTAGTCTACAATATACACCAAAGACTAGTCCATAGTTTTACTCCAGTCTAATAGATTAGTCGATATACTAGTCCATATAATAGTCAATAAACTAGTCCATAGACAGGAAGATAGTCTTGTCATTGAGTTGTCAATGGGCATGTCCAAAAGCTATACTTAGCCATACTTACTTGACTAGCCTATAGACTTATCTATAAGTTAGTCAATGGTCTAGTATATACACTCTTTAGACATTTTATAACCTAGCCGTAACAACTGACAAGACAATATGTCTAGTCAGTTTCCTGGACGTAATTTCTAAGAATTTCTCAATCATTGTTCGTGAGGAATGTTATTTCCGGAATAATTTTACTCTAAAAATACTTGGTTCTATCTTGGACAAATACCTGACAAGAAAAAGATCCAGGGTTTCATTGTCTTCCTCACATGCTCTACATTTGTCTGAAAAACGCACTTCCAATTTTGCAATTTTCGTCTTACTCTAATCTGAGTCATCCCATAGGATCTTTGTTTTATTATTCCTAGAGGCCTTTGGTATTCTCTCACCCATTTCATTATTACAGCTTTCGTTGCTTCTAATGATTTTGCGTTCATCAGGTAAACTACCTAGAGTTCTCTTCCCTTTAAACCTATTACATTGCACCTCTCGTTGCGACTACTCCCGAATGGACTGGTTTCCATACCTAGAAAGATTATTTTGTTGAAAATTTCTTACAATCCAAAACGGTCACAGATTTAATTTCATCACCTGATATCAACAAAATCGCCTTTTGGATGTCGGAAAAGCAATGTGGGCGCCATATTTATTCTAAACCAATTTCACATTCCGTTATTGATCAATAAATAGTCGACGAGTAATATCGACTTAACAGTTCAAAATTCCTAACAGCTGTACGGTTCTACGAAGTCGGGTTCTATCCACTGTACCTAAATAGTTCTTCTTCTCTGTTGTATTCTGTAAATAAAACAACAACATCATCGCAACCAGTTTTAAATGTCAATTTCTTATTCAAGCCACTGAAACTTCAATGGATTTTGTAAAAGAGAAAATTTATGTGTGTGTTTTAAGCCATGTTTAAATTGCTCTTTTTTCACTCTCTCTCTCTTTGTCTTTTGTATCTCTGCCATATGAATTGAGTTTAATGACGTTTATTTGTTTTGGAATCATGTGTATGGACCACGTCAGTAGTGTTGGCTATAATTGTGAGTATTTGCTTGGGAAAAAAACAAGAAACGTTCTCAACTTTTTTCTCTATTACAAATGTTGTTGTGTAGTTTCTAGATTAATCGCTTTTTTTCAAAGTTTGTTGTTTCAGCTGTAGTTTGAAGATTCTTTCTGTTGATGATTGATATATGTATGATACATTTGGTGTGTTTTTAATTGTTTAGATTTAGCAGTTTTTTAAATATTATAATAACGATTTATAAAAAATAGTAATTGAAATTCTTATTAACCTTTTAAAAAATACTTTCATCTTCAGGGTCAATAATATAAATGTATTGAAATAAAGTTGAAATTTCTATTTTAAGATTATACATTTTTATGGATATCGGTCATTGACACATACAAGTTTTGTGTTTTCTTTGTTGTAGTAAATATATTCTCTATTGATCAAATACACTCCTTTTTCTTCTTTTATATAAATAACAAATCCATGATTTTATGACATATGTAGTTGTCTTCCAGACAGTTTATTAAACTGTCTGGAAGACAACTACTAAACTACTATTACTAAATAGTAATCGCAAAATATCATTGAACCCTATTTATATACATTCAATAGATCAGACTATAGACTAGACTATAGTCTAGACTATTGACTAGACTATAGACTGGACTGTAGACTATAGACTAGACTATAGACTAGACTATAGACTAGACTATAGACTAGACTATAGACTAGACTATAGACTAGACTATAGACTAGACTATAGACTAGACTATAGACTAGACTATAGACTAGACTATAGACTAGACTATAGACTAGACTATAGACTAGACTATAGACTGGACTATTGTAAATGCTTAAAAACACCTTTTGTCTAATCTTTTTAAAAATGTATTTTATTATATCTAATAATTCGGGAGATAGTGAATATTGCCCAAAATAAAAAATTCGTCAGAGACATGGAGACGGCAAAGTCTACCTACCGATCAATAAATTTCAATTTTTGGACACCATATATATAATAACTCTTATAATTGCAGCATTTTAAATATTTACGCATGATATTTTAACCTTGACCATAAAAAAAGAAAATTAGTGGTAGAATCTGATAGCAATTTTCACATATGTTCAAATTTCAAATGTCTAATACTGACCCAATTTCTCATTTGTAATAAAATGAAATCAATTTAGAAAATTGGCCAATTTTCATTAAGTACCTGTGTCCACATTTTTAGGTTTCACCCCCTTACCCACTCTCACTCTCTCCCTTTCTCTTACTATTTTTATAAGGATGACAGGATATAAAAGTCATTTACACACAAAAACAAATAAACCAACAAACAAGGATATGTAGGCAAGTGTTTGTGTGTTGTGTACAAACATATACAATGAATATAATAATCATTATTGCGCCATTACATTTAAAGCTAAATTATATTGACCAAAATTTTTTTTTTGGGTTTTTGACAAAAAACCAAAAAAAAAAACTTTACAAACAAATTGCGTGCAATACATGTCCACCAAAAAAAAGACTGAACAAAAATTGGAAAAAATACACCGCGGCCAACTAAAAATTGGTAATTGTTATTTAAGTAACGGCCGGAAGGAGGCGACAAACCGCAAATAGAACATACTGGCATTATTAATGCTTTTGTTGTTGTAGTTGCTGTTGTCACTATTATTAGTTATTGTTGTAGAGAACCAACACATGTGTGTCATGCATGAATAATTTATTGTCAAATTTTCTATTTGGCCACCAAAAAAAAGACAAAAGAACGTAATTTTTGGTAAAAAAAATCCACCAAAAAACTTGAACACATTTATGATGATGGTGATGTATCAAATGCCAAATTTTCCAATTTCCCATTAACTATATAGAAAAAGGATATACACTTGCTAACATGCATGTATGAGAAATATTCCTTTGCGAGTACAAGTAAGACCTGAGTTTGTACTTGTTGTAAACATAGCAAATAGTTCATTTAACTGTCTAGTTGTTTTTTTTATATAGTTAAAAGGGAAGGAGTAGTTGTATACTAGGAGAGGGAGTAGTGGTATAAATATTATATGTGTGCAGACTGTTTTAGCCATTGGTCATAACAATGGCAATATTTGCTTTGTATTTCATTAACAATAAAAGTAATTTCACTTTTTATGAAAGTAATGTCCACAGAAGTATGATTTTGATCTAGGGAATACTAATAATACTTGTAGAAAAATATAAATATTTCCATATATTTCTTACTACAACACACACTATGTTTCAGGGGAATAGCGAGATTAAATCTAGAAAATATTTAAGATATTTAAGGCATTACATTTTAAGTAGTCCCCGCAATTTGTATATCCCAAAGGACATAAATTTTCCCTACTAGTTTTCAAAGCAATGCTTCGCAGAGCTTTCTGGCCATTCGTCAAAAGAGTTAAGGGATACGAATGTCGAGTGCTTTACGAGAACACTTGCCTTAACGGTGGTCTTTCCCATCCACTGGGTAGACTTGAGAACGCGCCCCTGAATCCTTCAATGAAGAACTTAGGTAGTAATTTTAGTGAATGGATGAGCCGGTCCATGGGGCATAACATCCAACACAACATTCATTCTAGTAGGCTGTTATACCACCGCTCCATTCATTCTTATTGTTGTTGATACCAACCCATTCCCAACACCTACCGCCACTGACACTTCTCTGAGGGGTATCTGTTGTATTTTTTGCAACACCACTGATTTTATCCCGAAATATAGATTATACCGTCTTTTAGACTTTTTACCAACATTCTCTACCCGAGATTTTTCTCATCGAAGCGATTTCTCCGAAGCGATCTTTCCAACAACCGGGGCAAAGCAATGTCCTATAAATAGGATCTTTGCATCGACCCGAGGTCAAATTACTCAAAGAAAAAATCAAATATATATTTGTCACTACCACCCCCGCAGGACTATGTCTATGACTCTTTTCATACCATAATAACCACAGCGTGTCGCTGTGTCCGGTACTTCGATCTATAGTCAAACATAAATGGAACACAACTCTTATGAATGGGTCGAAGGTAGTTATCTGGGACCGGCGCGGATACAGGGGTGATTTTACCCCCTCCCTCCAAAACCGAAAAACTTTCATATTTCTTCCTGATAGTACTTCTTTCTTAAAGATTGCGAGACTTGCTATCCAAATATTTTTTTAAGGCATTAACTAAAGAATAAGATGACAAAATTCAAGCGGTTTTGGAAACTGTTTTAAATCACAGGAATTTCGCAAAAAAAATTGGTCAAATTCAGAATGTTATTCACAATTGTATAAGAAAACAGTTTGAACATTAAGAAAACTGGACATAAGAGATATCATAAAATTTGCCTCCAAGTCAAGTGATTCTGTAGCAAAAAATTAGAGAAAAGGTAGATGTTACAGCAAGCCTAGCAACAGTAAAACGAAATGTAAGAAGGGCAAAAAAAAAAATAATAAAAGCCACTCCAATTGCCACTCGAAAAAAGAAATCCTCGTCAGTTTGCACGTGAACACATGGTTATAAAAAGCTATATCAACATATTGTTTTTTCGGATAAAAAATTTTTAATTTAGAAGGTCCAGATCGATATTATCATTATTTTTATGATTTTTGAAAGGAAGAGCTTAATTTTCATTAATCTAGTAAGATTTGTAATAATTGTAATACCATACTGGAAACGTTTACTTTTACATTTTCGGATATCTTCGAAACATTGCCGTGGATATTTAAAAAATATAATGCCCCGATCCATACCGCCTGGGCTGTAAAAGGGTGGATTTGAAGCCAGAATGTAAAAATTTTGGAGTGGCCTCCATAATTTTCTCACCTTTTTATTATTGAAAAAATTTCGGATATTCTTTCTCATAATGTGTATAGGTCGGGCAGACAGTATAACATAAAATAAGCCTAAATTGAAAGAAACTAAAAAGGCTTGGACCGAAATTTCCTTACAATAACTTAAGAATCTTTATAACTCTTTATCATCTCGAATTTTCGGAGATATATCAAGTAACGGCGGATATGTTTCTTACTAAATCTTTTCTAAAACCTTGTAAAAATGTTTATAAAATAAAAAAGTCTCATGAAAAATGTAATTTGTTGTTGTTTTTGTTAATTAAAGATGACGAAACTATTTATATGAGCGGTAGTGTATATTGAAACTTAGGAACTCTATTAGTTGAATTAAATATATCAATTTTGTATTGTTTGCCTCTTAGCCATCAGGAATAACATTGTTAAAATATGTTTTATGAAAGCTTACCATGATCACTTTCATTAGGTGTTTATAACCTGTGTTTGGTCCGTCCGGTGTTGGGTCCGTACATTATATTGTTTTAGAATCGTATTAGAATTTACGATATTGTGAGTCTTTTCGTAGACCCATCAATGTAATTTTAACATTTCCGAAAAAATTGGTTTTATAATAGCCCGTTATGTGCTATTATAAACTAAATTTGTCAATCGCAACTAAATCTCGATGGGCGCTAACTCATCTACCCCTTAAAATTGTATATATTTATGTATGTACCCTTGTGCATACAACTGCAAACACGAATACCAATCTAAATAATATCTATCAAGATACTAATGGTATCTCCTCCATTGCTAGTGTTTTTTTCAACTGAGCAACATTGTGCGTGACATTTTTTTTTTTGGTGGACAATTTCCATTTCACATACCCATACAAATATTTAAATACTATTGTCAAATTATTATTATTGTTCTTAATTCATACCATATTTTCGGTTAAGTTTTGCTATAGACCCCCCGACTCTTTCCTATATTTAAAAGAAACTGACACAAAATGCCAAACTAAAAAAAAAACTATTTTCAAATTGGTAGGAGTTACCAAAATGAAAGTAAAATAAAGAAAAGTGGTTATTGGTGGCACGCAGAATACTAAATGAAGCCACCTTGACCGATTGGCCCACCAAAACTCCGCTACCAACAACTGCTCTGTTATATTCTTATAAATTATTTGTTATGCATTATTTAATGGTTTTAGCAGTAATTTCATAGTAAACCTCAAAACCCCTATCCAAGAACAACAGTACATTCATTCAAATAATATTATTTATAAATAATTGGGAAAATTTTTAACCAACGAAATCTACAATTTAAAGTTTGAAGTTTTCTATGGTAATTTTCTAGTAATCGTTTTTTTTAACCAAATAAATAAACAGTTATTTCTTTACATAAAAGAAAAGGTATCCTTAAAACCGGAAGTCCCCATTGTGGGTGTTTAAGCTGTTTAATGTGACATTGTAGGAAAGAGTTTTGACATGTGTTAAATTTTTTTTTGGTATATCTTTCTTGGTCCGAACTTCGGCTATTATTGTCTTATTAACACGCACTAACTAACATTTCGTGCATTTAACTACGCATTTTAGTGAATATTAAAAAATATTCTTAATGTAACCACAAAATTTCTTTTCCATTTGTTAATTTCACACATAATTGTCTTAAGTTGTTGTCACTTAATTTGATATCGTTCATTGTCTTCTTCTTCTTTCTAATTTATTAATGAACATTCTTCTATTTACTATTTATTTAGTTTAGTTTTAACTATATTTTGAAATGATTCAAGACCTTGCGTTGACATAATTTCCATATCATTATCTTAACTATCCACTTTTCAACACGCAATTTCTATGGCTAATCAAATTTATATTTAATTCCAAATATTTGAAAAAAAAAATCTGTAGAAAAATTATATTAATAGGTGTATTTTACATAAGGGATAAGTTAGCACTTTATCATGACATTACAGTAACAACCAAAAGTATAGTAAACCCCCATATTCACCACCTCCAGTCTAGTGTATAGTCTAGTCTATATCTAGTCTATAGTCTTGTCTATAGTGTAGTCTATAGTCTATAGTCTAGTCTATATTCTCGTCTATAGTTTACTCTATAGTCTAGTCTATAGTCTAGTCTATAGTCTAGTCTATAGTCTAGTCTATAGTCTAGTCTAATTCTCGTCTATAGTCTAGTCTAATTCTCGTCCATAGTCTAGAATATAGTCTAGTCGATAGTCTAGTCTATAGTCTAGTCTATAGTACAGTCTATAGTCCAGTGTATAGTCTAGTCTATTGTCTAGCCTATAGTCTAGTCTGTAGCCTATTCTATAGTCTAGTCTGTAGTCTATAGTCTAGTCTATAGTCTAGTCTATTGTCTAGCCTATAGTCTAGTCTGTAGCCTATTCTATAGTCT
>NC_060954.1:16634070-16636086 GCF_022045245.1 Lucilia cuprina
TATAGTCTAGTCTATAGTCTAGTCTATAGTCTAGTCTATAGTCTAGTCTATAGTCTAGTCTATAGTCTATTCTATAGTCTAGTCTATAGTCTAGTCTATAGTCTATTCAATAGTCTAGTCAATAGTCTAGCCTATAGTCTAGTCTATAGTCTAGTCTATAGTCTAGTCTATAGTCTAGTCTATAGTCTTGTCTGTCAAGTCCATAGGCTCTTTTAAATTTTTCCATAAAACCGCTGGGATATAAAACGATATATTGTTTTGCTTAAAAATCCTTAAGCTAATGTCATTATAAACACAATAAATAACAGTAACAGTTAAAAATTCTAAATATAGACTTAAGATTTTCTTTCTTAACAAAATTGCTATCTTTAAGTACATTTATATGTATATTAGATCCTTTTGAACAAATTTCTAAACATTTTTCACATTTATTTGCTAAATATTCGATTAGTTTGTTTAAATGCAATTTATATTTATTGGAAATTATTACAAAACTATAATCATAATCATAACTGACCAAAAACAAATGGACTTTATTGCTGAAAACAAAATACCAAAACGAATTGAATGGTATTATTTCTTCTCCAAAACTAAATCTATATAGACCTCAAACTTCCACAGTCCATATAATCAGTTTTACATACCTTTTTCCATTTTTATGCATTCAATTCGGTTTTGTTACGATTTGTATTTTTATGATGATTAGAATTTATTGAAATTTAAGCAACAAACAATGAAAACGATTGTTGTTATCAATTCATATTTTGCCATTTAGTTTTAGATTAGAAAATGGTCCATGGAAAATTGCCCACAAATGCTGCAATACCAGCCAAATATTATTTTTGTGTGCGTTTGTCATAAAAAAGGGTTAAAACGTTTACGATTGACCATTTAAATATTTGCTGTGTTGCTACTGTTGCCGTTTTATTTCAAAGATTATTGAGGTGGTGAATTTGTAGTTCAACGGCGTGCAAAGTATTGTAATATCATTGAGAATAAAGTTTATTTTTCATTCATTTTTATGTTCATATTTTTATGAGTTTTTAGGCAATTCAAAGCATTTAGTGCAAAATAACTTTTCAATAAATTGTTTTTCATTCGTTTTGTTTGGTTAAATTTTTACGTGCACCCTACTGTATTGTAGTTTAAATATAAGTGAATCGAGTGCGACTTTTATCTGCTACTCACTAAACTAGTCTATAGAGAAGAATATAGAACAAAAACAGAACTAGAATAGAACTAGAACAGAACTAGAACAGAACTAGAACAGAACTAGAACAGAACTAGAACAGAACTAGAACAGAACTAGAACAAAACTAGAACAGAGCTAGACCAGAACTAGAACAGAACTAGAACAGAACTAGACAGAACTAGAACAGAACTAGAACAGAACTAGAACAGAACTAGAACAGAACCAGAACAGAACTAGAACAGAACTAGAACAGAACTAGAACAGAACTAGAACAGAACTAGAACAGAACTAGAACAGAACTAGAACAGAACTAGAACAGAACTAGAACAGAACTAGAACACAACTAGAACAGAACTAGAACAGAACTAGAACAGAACTAGAACAGAACTAGAACAGAACTAGAACAGAACTAGAACAGAACTAGAACAGAACTAGAACAGAACTAGAACAGAACTAGAACAGAACTAGAACAGAACTAGAACAGAACAAGAACAGAACTAGAACAGAACTAGAACAGAACCAGAACAGAACTAGAACAGAACCAGAACAGAACTAGATTAGACTATATACTAGACTATAGACTAGACTATAGACAAGACTGTAGACTAGACGGTAGACTAGACTGTAGACTAGACTATAGACTACACTAAATACTAGACTATAGACTAGACTGTAGACTAGACTATAGACTAGACTATAGACTAGACTATAGGCTGTAGACTAGACTATAGACTAGACTATAGACTAGACTATAGACTAGACTATAGACTAGACTATAGACTAGCCTATAGACTAGACTATAGACTAGACTATAGACTAGCCTA
>NC_060954.1:16636186-16706479 GCF_022045245.1 Lucilia cuprina
GACTAGACTATAGACTAGACTATAGACTAAACTATAGACTAGACTATAGACTAGACTATAGACTAGACTATAGACTAGACTATAGACTAGACTATAGACTAGACTATCCACTAGACTATCCACTAGACTATTTACAAGATTATAGACTATACTATAGACTAAACTATAAACTAGTCTATACACTAGACTTTAGACTAGACTATAGACTAGACGTTAAACTAGACTTTAGACTAGGCATTTGACTATACTTTGGATTAGGCTTATGACTAGACTATAGACTATATTAAAGAGTATAATTTAGACAAATCTTTAGAATAGACTGTGTACTAGACTAGACATGGATAAGACCAAACAACAAGTCGACTTTTACCTCCACACATTTTGTTATTCCAATTTAATTTTTATTAACTACAAATTGTGCCCATTGGATTTTTCCTCTTTTTTCACACAACAACTCTTTCACATAGATGTTTAAGTATGAGTACAATGAATATGAAAGGGTTAAAAGAGATTATTGGAAAATTTTAAAATTGGTCAGTAAAGGTTTACTTTTTATGGCAAATATGAAGAGTGTGTATGTTTTTATGACACTAAATGAATTTTAACAAATTGCAACAATAAATGTGCGTATTCACAGAATGTGCAAGGAATTTTTAAATAACTACTAATGGACACACCAGCGGGACTATATGTAGATGGAAACCATAAACATCCCCTTCTCCTTTAATGCTTAACCATGAATTTTGATTGTCTTTTGTAGACCAAAATTCTACTTATTTATTAAACATAATTAGTTGCTAGTTTTTCACTTAATTACTCTGGTCAATATTTAAGTAAATATAATTAATAAGACTAAAAACCACAAAAATAAAACTTAACCAGCCCACCTCCATTCAAATTGTACAAATATTCTGCCAAAACAAAACAAAAATGTGTCTAGATAAAACTAAAATAATTATTTTTAGTTCATTATTTTCATTATTTTATGCATTTGTCATTTGTTTAATTCTAGTTAAACTTAATATAAGCACTTCCTAATGGTTTTTAGATGATTTTTAAAGGTTTTGTCAAAATCCACCCATTCCAGCGGATATTATAATTCAAACATTCAAACTGTCAATCATGCGAGTACGTTATTTACCAATTGTTTTTCAATTTCTCATTAACCTCATAAATAAAAGCGAAATTTCAAACACGTGGTTATAATGACATATTTTCGTAATATTTTCAGTTCATACGAGAGTATTTAGTACTTTTTTTGTCATTTATTTAATTACAATTAAAAATTAATGATTAATAAACATGCTTAAGTAAAATGGCAAAAAAAAATAATCGGAAGAAAAATCGAGAGTTTCATATCTATACTTAAGGTTTTTGAAACGTTTTCACTAATTAGATCGCATGAATTAAAACGGAACTAGACCTGAACCAGAACTGAACTAGAACTGCACTAGAACTGAACTAGAACTGAACTAAAACTGAACTAGAACTGAACTAGAACTGAACTAGAACTGAACTAGAACTGAACTAGAACTTAACTAGAACTGAACTAGAACTGAACTAAAACTGAACTAGAACTGAACTAGAACTGAACTAGAACTGAACTAGAACTGAACTAGAACTGAACTAGAACTGAACTAGAACTGAACTAGAACTGAACTAGAACTGAACTAGAGCTGAACTATAACAAAACTAAACCAACCAGACCTAAAAATTTAGATCTATCGCTGTGTATGTATAAAGAACGATTTTGGCTTTTTGTTGGATATCGCTGTTGGGTCTACCAAATGCGTCTTTGGTAAATTTCTATACGATTTTTCCATTAAAATTATCCATGAAAAGTATCGATTATAAACTATTTACCACTTACATCTACAATTGTGTTATGGTATTGACAATACAATTAATTTTAAACATTAGTTACCATTACTTCAACACCGGAAATAGTCAACTTCCTTAAAACGGAAGTAAATGCTTACCAATTGTTTATATTTGTCATTCATTCGTGTTTTTGGGAAGAAAGAAGGGATATGGGTGGTTTTATTAAGGGGAAATCTTCAAAATAGTATAACAGTTTAAAATGACTCTCTTGAACGTAAGGACATTTATCTTCCTGCAGATATAAGACATGCGCAGCTATAACATTTGTAATGAGTATAAAATATCCTTTGTGTATTATTTGTTTTATACGATTAATTAAAAACAAATATATTTGTATGTAAAAATGTTTACAGTTACAACGTATTTTTTACTACGTAATTAATTCCTTGGTACGGGTTTGTTTACAAACAATAGCTTTTGTTTTTGTTTTTGCAAACTTTTCTTTTTAATTTGCTGACATTTGAAAGGTTTTTTTTTTCAAAATTTTATAAAAGTCAACACAACACACTTGTTGATGCCACAAATAGATAACATTCACAGTTACAGTTTTATTATTTTTTTTTTTTTTGCAGTGTACTTGGCATATGGGGAAATTGAAATGTTGTAATTTGATTACAGGATTTTGAAACAATGTATTACATTATATAATGGTTCCTGTTTTTGACGAACAGTGAATTGTAGAATTTGCAATTTATTGGATTTTTATCGAAAATGTCCAACAAAGAAGAAATTTCTATAGAAAATGTTCATCAATAGATAATATTTACCAATGTCAAGGTTTCTATAGGTAAATATTCGTCAATGTCATGTTTTCTATTTAAAATGTTTACCAATGTAAAGATTATCATTAAAAATGTTCACCAATATGAACATTTCTATAGAAAATGTTCACCATCTTGAAGATTTGTGTTGAAAATGTTTACCAATTCAATAAATGTTTTCTATAGGAAATATTCACCAATGTAAAGTTTTATACAGAAAACGATCACCAAAGTTAAGATTTCTTTAGAAAATGTTCACCAATGTAAAGATTTCTATAGATGTTCATACGATTTCTATTAGAAATGTTCACCAATATGAATATTTCAATAGAAAGTGTTCACGAATATGAAGTTTTCTATGGGAAATGTTCAACAATAGAAAATGTTCACCAAAATGCAGATTTCTTTAGAAAATATTCACCTTTATAAAGATTTATA
This sequence comes from Lucilia cuprina, assembly GCF_022045245.1. NCBI lineage: Eukaryota > Metazoa > Arthropoda > Insecta > Diptera > Calliphoridae > Lucilia > Lucilia cuprina. Next base: position 16,639,267 of record NC_060954.1, read on the forward strand.
TATAAAATGTTCAAAAATGAAAATATTGCTATAGGAAATTTTCACCAATATGAATATTTCAATTGAAATTGTTCACTATTGAAAAAATTTCTATGGGAAATGTTCAAATATTTCTTTAGAAAATGTTTACCATTGTAAAGATTTCAATAGAAAATGTTCACCAGTGTAAAGATTTCTATATGAAAATGTTCCCAAATGTGAAGGTTTCTATAGGAAGTGTTCAACAATGTGAAAATTTCTATAAAAATGTTCACCAATGTAAAGATTTCTTTTGAAAATATTCATCAGATTTCTCCAGAAAATGTTCACCAATCTAAAGATTTATACAGAAAATGTTCAACAATATGAATAGTTCTTTTGAAAATGTTCACCAATTTCTTTTGAAAATATCCACCAGTGCGAAGATTTCTATAGGAAATATTAAACAATGTGAAAATTTCTATAAAAAATATTCACCAATGTAAAGATTTATATATGAAAAGTTCACCAATATGAAGATTTCAATAAAAATTGCTCACGAATGAAAAGATTTCATTAGAAATTGCTCACGAATGTGAATATTTCTTTAGGAAATGTTCACGAATGTGATAGTTTCTATAGAAAATATTCACAAATGTGAAGGTTTCTATAAGAGGTGTTCACGAATGTGAACATTTCTATAAAAAATGTTCATTAATGTGATGATTTCTGTTGAAAATGTTCACCAAAATGAAAATTTCTTTAGAAAATATTCACCAATGTAAAGATTTATATTGAAATTGTTCACCAATGATAGATTTTTTTATAGAAAATGTTTACCAATGAGAGATTTTCTATTGAAAATTATTGTTAAACTTTTTTATATAAAATGTTCAACAATTTGAAATGATTTCATTTGATTTCTTTCAACAAATTGCAAAATAAAAATTCAAATTATTAAAAATTTTACAAAATTAAATTGGCCTTGAAATCAATATCATTATTATTCAGTTATTGCTTTTGCTCCAGTTCGTTATTGTCTATTAAAGTTTAGAGTCTAAAAAAAAAAAAATTATTAGACGATTGTAAATAAGAACAATATATGGACTAGGAAATTATGACATTCTACAGACATGTAAATGTGTCTATAATTGGATTATTAAATTAAAGTTTATAAAAGTTTGCATGTTGGCGGCAAATTGTTGTTAATTGAAAAATTATAAACAAAAAGGACGACAACAAATTTAGATTATAATAAATCTGCAAAAATGGCAAGTTTACACAAATGTGAAAATCTATTTTCAAATATAATCATATAAAGTAAATAATAGAGGGTTATTAAGGGTAGTAAATATTTATATGTACATATCTAATACTGGTGGTAATAAAGTTACTTTAAAAGAAAGGTAAGGTTAACTGGTATTAAAGCTAAAATGAAAAATTGCATTTTAAATAATTTCATAGTGTATTTGTTAAAATTTTATTTTATGCTTGAAATTATTCTATAGTTTAACATTTCCATTAATTTTCCTAAATGTTACCTATTGTTCACTGAACCCCCTTTTAGTCCTTCTCTTATTGCAGGGCTTTTAAAACAAAAGATTTTTTTGCAACTCAAATATTTTACAAGTAAAAAAATACCACAAAATCCTTTGCAACAACAAAAAAAACGCACACACATCATGTCAACAATGCAATTTTGTTGCCAACATTATTATTTAGAACTCTAACAGTACAAGAAAATTACTTGAAACAAAAAATAAAATTTGATTCTATGGAAAGGGGTCTTGCAAAATGCATAATATCCTTTTGCACTTTAGACTCTTATTAAATAATTATTAGGGCCTTCACAGTTTTATTGTAAATTATATGACTCAATAAAAAATGTTCAGAAAAAAATTCTCTATAGAAAATTGTTCAAAAATGAGGAGAAATTCTCAAATGTGAAAATTTCTATAAAAACTGTTCACGAATGATTCACTTGTGAGATAATTTCTAAGAAACTGTTCACGAGTGATTCACCCGTGAGGAAATTTCAGTAGGAAGAGTTCATCAATGAAATATTATTTATATTATATAAAATAGAAAATTATCTTATAAAGTACTCCCAAATAAGCAATTCTATATAGAAAATGTTCTAAAAAGGAAATTTAAGAAATGTTCATCAATAATGCATTTTTTTTAATTGAAAGAAGTTAGAATTTTTTAACTAAATAACTAATTAACTAACTAACTAACTAACTAACTACCTAACTACCTAACTACCTAACTAACTGAATAACTAACTAACTAACTAACTACCTAACTAAATTACTACTAACTACGTTTAAATGGATGGCAATGATTGAGGTTACGCTCTGATTAACATAGGTAAGATATATAGCTTTAATCAAGGAATCTTCCTACAGGATCTCGACTGAGAACATATATCTTATGTCTTAAGAAGTAATGTTTCTTCCTCTTCAACATATACCTTGCATCTGTTTACCTACCTTTCCATTCTCCATCACGAAACTGGTCAAAGAGACACAATAAGAAATGTAGCTTACGGTAGTGCAAACACCAATCGCAGAGGACAAGCCCTGATGAATTTCCTTAATACTAAAGACTTGATCACATCGAACTTGGTCAAATCAATAGAATCAGAGAAGAAGTATTAGAGGTAACTATATGTTCAGAAGAGCTTATAAACGAAATTCAGGATTGGAGAGCTTCGAACCAGCACTCCTTTTCAGGCCATCTATACATAAGATTAAAAATATTACGGCCATCAAAGCCGATAAAGTTTCGGAATAAATCTAAAACTAATTGGACAATGTTCGGTTCCTTACTAAAGAACCGTTTATGTCAGGACACTTTTCAATGTCGAAAAAAAGAGAACATAGACGCCAAAGTTCCAAGTCAACTAACCTCTGCGAGAGCGGAGATCTGTCCAGGAGAAACCCTGGGTAACCAAAAAGATTCGGAACCTTGGTAAGACTCTGTGCAAACTATTTAACCGGGCACGGCGTTAAAAGAGCGCAGTATACTGGGATGAGTATCGTAGTAAACTTGGTGTATACAAGAAAATTGTTCGTTAAGCCAAACGAGACTGCCTATCTGCTCACAGAAAGGAGACTCCTTTCTGTGAGCAGATAGACAGCGTAAAATACGTATCGGAGATAAAAAATTCCTATCCAAAACTCATGTCCAATCGGAATCTATGGTGGATGACAAGGGCAGGAGGTTGGAGGATATGGAGGAAACAATCAAACTTCTAAAGGACTCTCATTTCCCACCCGGTATATCGAATAACATGATGAACCGATATTATAGGAAGGGGAGGCTACCACAGAAATTGTAATTACATCTGATATGGTTGAAGGAGCAATGAAGAGCTTTGCTCCCTATAAAGCTGGAGGGCCGGATGGCATTTTCCCGGCACTCTTACAGATGGAGGCGGGAAAGGTTTCCGTACATCTGTCACAGATCTTTACTGCATGCTAGAAATTATTAAATGGCAGGATACAAGGGTAATATTTATACCTATGCCAAGGAAACCTAGCCGCAAAGTCTTACGTCCTTCCTACTTAAAACCTTGAAACGGATAGTTGATAGTATGGTTGCTTTAAACGAAGTTGTCCACTACAAAGGTGCATCCTTTGATAGCAAACTATATACACTAGCGGATGCATTTACATCGAATGCGCCTTCAAAAACGTGCACACTGATACTCTTATCCAATCCCTAGACCAGTTTTATGTTGACCGGGTGCTCCGTAACTGGATCAACCACATGCTAAGGAACAGATGGATAAACTGAGAGATGTATGACATAACTATCAGGGAATATTTATTGCGCGCTATACCACAGGGTGGCATTTTGTCACCTTTACTCTGGGTTACCACGATTAAAAGCCTCCTAAAAACCCTAACCGAGAAAGGACTTAGACCTGAATGCAATGCAGATGTCGTAATACTTTTAAAGGGAAAGGATCCAAATTACTTGTGTAGAAGAGCTTAGGAGGCTCCGAATACGGCCTTAAGCTGGGCGGCTCAACCGAGAGGACTCAATGTTAACCCGTCAAAAACGGAAATCTGTCATTTCACAAGAAAAACAAAAATTTCTATGTATACCGATCCTTGCTTCCTGGACAAGAAGATACCAGTGACAGACAAAGTTAAGTACTTAGGTGTAATCATCGAAAATTAAAATGCAGACAGCACATAGAGGATAGCATCAACAAGGCACATCGGTGCTGGGCGATATGTAGATGCTTAAGGCAAAAAGTGCAATATCAAACTACTACAGGGGGAAAGGAGCACACAACAGGCCCGATAGTGCCCTAGGTGTATTTCTTAGGATTTGATGTAGTATACATCCTCCTAACCTAACCTAACTAACACCTGTGATAACCCTAAATAACTTTTTTAATTCAATCCAAAATATAGTGCAAAAAGCGTTTCTCTCTCTGGAGTTTTGCATGTCAATGACTGCATAAAAAAAACTGACCAAATGACTGACTTACTGACATGCGGCCAGTATTGAATTAAAATGCATAGTGATACGTCGCGTCATTGTTGAAGCGTAATTGCGATTAGATTTGCGTTTCGATAGTGTGTTCATTTTGTGGTCTGCTAATAGTCTCATATTTAGTGCAAAAATTTTTTTATGAAAAAACAGGCAATTCTCTTGTATTTTATTCAAATGTCGAACATAATTGCACGATAAAGCACTTGTGCTATGAAATTCTTAGGGGGATTTTTAGCTTTTTTTGAATTTGCTTAAAAGCTTATAAACATTTCTATTCAGTATGGGGTTGTATTTTTTTTTTTTTTTTTTGCAAATTGACATTCCATCAAAATAACAATTCAAAATGTTAGAACTAGAATAGAAACAATTTTTATAAAACTATAATTAAATTGTATTTTGAAATGCGATTTATTAAGGCAACGATGGTAATGAGTGTATGTTTAAAAGTCGTATCTGACTTCTACAGTTCATTTAAAATTGCAAACTCAGCTGTAAACGTCAGGACATTTATCCAAAAGTTCCGTCTCTGTCTAATATAAGCAAAATTTCATATCGAAATAAAATGCACTTTATCAATATTAAAATAGAAAACATGTTTCGTGTGCAATTTTCTGACAAAAAACCACATACTAATAGTAGTTACTAAAATCATTCATAAAAGCTATTACTTTTTTTTTGTAACTAAACGCAAATGTTATTTCATTTCAATTTGTGCAAATTGTTTTAAATTGCAAAGCAATTTTATTTTATCATTAAAAAAATATTCAAAAGAGTAGTTTGACTCATTGATATTACTAAGGATTTTATAACAAAAAATTACACAGACTAACAAAATTTGCAAAATGGCGAAACCCTCCATTGCTCTATTAATATCGGTCTTTGCTTTGAAGGCAATGTTAGAGTCGAAACATAGGACATAGATCGAAGGAATGAAAACGAGGGACTACCAATATAAACAGAGGCATACTTTTGTCTCCAAATAGTGCAGAGGCAATCTACTAAATAGTGAAATGGGTGTAAACGACATAGATCGAAGGACTGAAATCAAAGGACTATCAACGGAAACAATGGCATACTTTTGCCTACAAAAAGGTGAAGGTGCACTGTACTAAATATTCATGACGTCACAAGTCATCATCATCTAATAATTACAACTATAGGTTTTAAAATTGCTACATCGCGATCAAGGAAGTTCAATAACTTTCGTTGATTGCTGCTGCAGGTCACATATGCGACATGCTTTACGTGAACACTTTACATTTAAGCTGTGACTGACCACCGCTTCTTTGAAATTCTTACATGCTGATCCAAGCATAAGCATTTGTTCAAATACTAGAGCTAAGTATATAAGCTCTTAAACTTCCAGAATACAAAAATATCACTTCCGTTTATAAGCACACATATGGAATGGCTTCTAATGAATCGGCAAAAGTACTTAAAGACGTAATTGGAAGTCCCGCATGTCACTACATACATTCCATAAACATTACACTAACTCATTTTCAACGATTAAGCCCCAAAGTCACTCATCTCTGAGGTATATGTTGTTTCGACAAATTAATGCCGTAGTGCTTTAGATGAACACCTCCCGTGGTGGTCTTTTTCGTTTACCACCACGCAGATTGTAGACCGAATTACGAAACCAATAACCCGAAGACTTTGTTCTCACAGAAAACACACTGTGGTAAATCTGGTAAGAACAGAGTTTTCACAGATCATATTTGGACAGGGAAGGAAAAGTCATTGGTATCACATATATACGATACCATTTATTCATTATCCACCAACCCAATACAGTTCTAATTCAACTGACACACTCATAAAGAATATATATAGACTTTAACATGTATCAGTGCTATAACCAACATTGTCTTTATGCGAGTTTGAGTTAAAGCTACAGGCACTACATGCACCCCGAAGGGACCTCTCCAATAACCTGGATATGGCAAAGTCCAAAACTCTGACCTGTAGGCTACCGGTTCTCGTGGTACCTATAGATTTGACCCCAGCTCAAATCATTCCAGGCAAAAGCCACGGATGCAAAATCGTCGAGTTCTAAACGTGCTGCCTTGACGTCCTTATTTCACGGTGTTTTTTTATCCAGTGGGTAAACTTGAGAACGGTCTACCATTGCCGTGCTTCAATGAAGAACTCAGGTGGCAATTTTTGAACATGGATGTAGACTCAAGCCCAATGCACACCCCTACAAAGAAAAAGCAATCAACGGTTTAAAATCAATAGAAGGAGAGACCAACCCCAACATCAGGTGAAATCAATTTTCCTAATATACCGGAAGATGACATAAACAAATGGATTATATTACGGCACAAAATTTGATGTTGGGTATAGAAGATTCGGCATGGCCGAATATAACACTCTAACTTGTTTTTTTTTTTGTGCAAAAATGTACAAGTGTAACTTTTAACTTTTTTTCATCGAATAATTATAAAACCGTTATTAACGTAATTACCACTTACCTTGACTAAACACCATTTCAACATTTTCAATAAGGGCCACTTTGTTAGATTATATAGACAAATGTATAAAATGATTTTGTAAGTCATAATGTCTTTGTACTGGCCACAGTAAGTAATCTACAGTGGTCAAAAAAGTTTTCATACAGAAAGATAAATTTATGTAATAGAATATGTATTCGAAACCCTTGATAAACGCGCATTTCCAATCAATTTTCTAAACAAATATATATATTTTTTTACTGTATGAATTCTAATATGTTACACTGTGTAAATTCCATTATCCTAAGAACCAAGTCATTCAATGTCATGAATTATTAACTAATATTAGTGCAAAATATTGAAAGAACAGGTTGCTATAATAAAGTGCAACTGAAAGCCAAAGGCGTCCGATAAAGTTTGCAATAATATTTGCTAATAACTGTTATTAGTCGTCAAAATATTTACAAGTGTTTGTATTAGAGTTAATGTTTACTACAAATTGCCAGTATACTTTTGCAATTTTGTCCTTTTCCTATAAAGTCGTGTCAACAAGAATATGAATTCTCTGTCACCATAATTTTTGTTTCTAATGTTCGGCGCCAATATAAAAACGTTCACAAGTGCCTTTGTTAAATCGTTCAAAGATAGCTATCCTTGACGACTACAGAGATCTTCCCTGCAAAAATCCTTGGTAACAAAAAAAAATTCGAAATCTACTGCCGACTTCTCGCAAACTATTCTTCTAAGGAGGACGTTAAAAGACAGCTACTTAGACGAATATATTAGTAAAATTTCTTTATATAATCGTCCGAAAGTAAGACTTATTGACATTCTTCTACGAACTGATCTATAGAGTAAATAAAGTATCCCAGGAGACTACGAAAGTCCAAACAGAATCTCATATCCCACCAGTTATAACGGTATCATACAGAGACTACGAAATGCCAAACGGAATCTCATATCCCACCTGTTATAACGTAAGTGTAAGTGTAGAATCGTGAACAGATCGAAAGAGTAAAATAGAGTTATAACGGTATTATACAGAAACCTTCTGGGGGTGGTCTAGGAGCATTCATACGAATAAAATAGAAAAATTTTTATATCTGAGAAACTATTAGCGCTAGAATCATTAAATTTTACTTGAAGAACTTTGACAGTTATCTAAACATGTAGAGTATAAAGATCGGACATACAAGAGTGGACTTGGCACCTCCAATACGAATTAAATACAAAATTCCGTTTATCTGGGATTCTATAAAATTAGATTCTTCAAATTTGGCACGAAGAACTTTAATATTCATTTAAACATTTTGAATGTAAAAGGGCGGACAGATCGAAAGAGAAACCTTTGGGGAGTGGTCTAGGAGCATTCATACGAATAAAATAGAAAAATTTTTATATCTGAGAAACTATTAGCGCTAGAATCTTTAAATTTTACTTGAAGAACTTTGACAGTTATCTCAACATTTAGAGTATAAAGATCGGACATACAAGGGTGCACTTGGCACCTCCAATACGAATTAAATACAAAATTTTGTTTATCTGGGAAACTAATAGAAATAGATTCTTCCAATTTGACACGAGGAACTTTAATATTCATCCAAATATTTTGAAGGAAAAATGACGGACTTCAAATTTTACTTAAAGAACTTTGACATTTATCAAAACATTTAGTGTTTAGCGGACGGACTTTCAATGGGGGACTTGAAAGTCTGCTATACGTTTATCTGGAAAACTAATAAAACTAGATTCTTCAAAATTTTGCACAAATATCTAAACATTTTGGAGGAAAAAGGGCGGACATTCATCCGCCCCATGAGTTAAAAAAAGAAAAATTCATATATCTAAGAAACTATTATAGTTAGAATCTTCTAATTTTACATGAAGAACTTTGACATTCGCTTGAACATTTAGAATATAGCAGGAAGACTTTTAATAGGGGACTTGACACCTTCCATATGAATTTCATACAAAATTTCGTATATCTTGAAAACTGTTAGATTATTAAAATTTTCCATAGAAACCCTTGAACTTGCAATAATTTGCTTGGCATTTCTCATATATAACATATTGTAAATCTGGAAAAGTATTGTAGTTAAAATCTTTAAAATCATTAAGTAAAAAGCTAGTTACAACATAAAAGATCTTTTTCAAATGAACGACTTCTTTAGGGAACTTCGATTGATTACGAATCATAAAATAGATAGAGTTATTTAAAGGAGTTTTAAATTTTTGAATAAATATATCATAATAAGATCTAGAGACATCTTTAGAAGAGTGCTAAGAGCTCGATTGCTGGAAGTATATATTATAAAACTTACCTGTTCCGAGAACTATTTCGAATAAAACTCTTTAAACAAAATTATTAGTATAATATTAGTTTTTTTGTTAATATAATTGTTAATAATTTTGTATTAGCATGTTAGTTTTTTTTTAATTTTAAATAAAATTGTTGTTAATTTATATAAAATATTTATAAAGGGATCACTTACTTAGTTTTCAAACAATTTGTAAGCAGAGGAAAAAAAGAACTAAACACGTCTGGTAGCAAATTGACAACGAATTGTTTGTGAATAGTAAGCTTATAATGTTTGTTAACATTTAAACAAGATTGTCGTACGTAAGTATATACTTTGATAACAAATGTTATTAAAAAATTTTTAAACACTTTAGTGTTAATCTGTTACCAAGCGTGTTTATTTATTTTTGTTCCTTCTGTTTAGTAGTTTTAATATAGATTTTCAAAAAGGCATTCAAACTTTAAGTTGAGATGTTATTAATGTCAGTTTTAAATTTTTAATAAAATTTTATGTAAAAATTGTTAATTTTTTACTTTAAACTAATCAAGTCTAATAGATAATAATTTTCTTTTGTGGTTGAAAAACTCTATTAAACTGATAGATCATTTGTTAGTCGTAACGGGCTCGTGTTTGTTTTGTACAATATCCTTAAAAGAGTGTGTTCTTTAATTTGTTTCAAAAAGAATTTAAAGGATATTTTAAGTGGTTTTTATATATAATTTCGTTTTTTTCAAATTTTATATTTTTAGAAATTTTGAATACCTTTTTTTTGGGGAAAATTTGGTTGTATATATAGTAGAGAGTTAAAAAATCTATATAAATTAAATAAAAGAGTTACCAGGGTAGTTTTTTTCTCATTTTATATAAAATGTTAATTTAACAAAATTATAAATTTTTTTATAAATTTTATAACAAATGATAGTCAAATGTTTTTTTTTTTTTTTGTAAATGGGAGCTTTTTGTCGAATATATATTTTTTTCTATAAATTTCCAAGTCCAAAAAATGAACACAATTTAAGTACAACAAATACATGCAATTTTTTGTTAATTTTTTTAAATTTTTGTTTTTATAAAAGTTAAGGTTTTAAGCGGTTTTATAAATTTTAGGGTTAAATTTAGTTTTTTGAGGGGGGGGGGGGGGTTTCTCTATATATATTTTTATTAATAAATAATTTATAAATATTTAATTGTTTTTTTTTTAGGTTAGTTTTATATATATTTTAACTATTTTTTTTAATTATTAGGAGCAGAGGTTTTCTTTTTGAATTATTAAAGTATTAACATCAATTTTAAGGCTGGAATGGAATTTATTAATATTTTATTGTTTTTTTAATTAATTTAGCAAAAAAGCTAAGAATTTTTGTTATATATTTGATATTTTTTAATAAATAAATATTTTTTTTTAATAAATATAATTTAGTATGTTTTTGTTTTGTATACTTTTGGTCTTTATTTTATATATAGTTTTTGTTATAAACTTTTATTTTAAAGGACCTTTTTTGGTGGGAGGATCATATTTTATATATTTTTTTGTTTTTGTTTTATAAATTTAATTATGTAAACTTTTGAGTAACTATTTAACTACTTAAAATAGTTGTTTTTAATAATTTTTAACCTTAAATTTGCTGTAAAACCTGAGTCCTCCCTTTTTTGAAATACTTATTTTTTTAAGAAATATTTAGATAAAACACATTTATTCTACAGTCCAGGGACAGTTAAATAGTTAGTTGCTTTTGTTTTCAATTTCTTAATATTTTGATTTTTTTAGAAGCCCCCAAATCTCAAACCCATATCAACTACAAACCTCCTAATGCTTTCTAAAACCCCACAAGCCCTTTTTAAAGAGATTTACAGTCAGGGACAGTTAAATAGTTTTTTTTTGTCATTGTCTTTATTTAACAATAAAGGTTTTAAAATAACTTTAAGTTTTACATTTCAAATCTTCAACCAATAACAATCTAGCCCACCTAGTCCTTTCTTAAACCCCATCCTACTTGTTGAAGTGTTGATAAGTAACATAAGGTAAATCAGTTCAATATGAAAATTAAATCTTAAAGTATCTAAATCTGAGTTTAAACCAGCTCTTGTTAAAATCATTCCAAAGTTATTAATACCTTTAAAGGACTTCAGATCAAAAGATATCATTCTTATGTTATATTTTGTCAAAATTGTGGATTGTAAAAGTTTAAAATGAAACGGATTCAGATCGATTGTATTCTCATAACTCTAGAATGTTCTCTTTGTATTTTCATGAGTTGTTACCTCCAATAAGATCTTTTGTTCTTCAACAATTTTCTTATCGATCCTTCCAAAATTGAAATAGTTATTAATACCTTAAAAGGAAATCAGATCAAAAGATTTCATTCCTATGTTATATTGTCAAAACATTTGGGTTTTTAATGAAACGGATTCAGATCTAACTTTCATACTTATAATTCCATCATCTTCTTTAAGTCTTTTCCAGATTTGTTACCTTCAATAAGATCTTTTCTGCTTGAACAATTCTCTTATGGATCCTTCCAAAACTGAAAAAGTTATCAATACCTTAAAAGGACTTCAGATCAAAAGATATTATTCTTACGTTATATTGTCAAAATAGTGGGGTTTTTAAAGAAACGAATTCAGATATAATTATCATTCTTATAACTCTAGCATCTTCTTTAAGTTTTTTCCTGATTTGGTAAATGCAACAAGATCTATTCTTCTTAAATAATTCTTCAAAGGATTGTTTTTTTAACTCTTAAGTTTTTCGATGCTTCCGATACTGAAACAGGTTAAACTACGTTGGTTCAGAGACACTCGATCTATGCCTTCTTATAAGAACAGCAATAAGATATATTATTCTTAAACAGTTCTTTTAAGGATATTTTTTGTAAACAGATTAGACTACATTAGCTCAGAGAGACTCGATCTGTACCCTCTTATATAAACGACAATAAGATCTATTCTTCTTACACAATTCTTCTAATGATCGTTTTTTGAAATCTAATGTTTTTCAATGCTTTTGATACTGAAAAAGTTTAGAATATGATGTTTCAGAGAGACTCGACCTATACCTTCTTACGATAAGATCTATTCTTCCTGACCTATAACTTCTTTATGAAGTTGATTTTATGAACGGCAATAAGATATATTCTTCTTGTACAAATCTCTTATGAACCTTTTTAAACTCTAACAATATTAAGGTTATAAACGGAGTACTTGTGATCTGCAGCAGTAAAACGATTTCGAGAAGTACGAAAACAACTTCAAACTGGTACAGAAAGTAAGACTTTATACAGCAAAGCGACTTAGAAACAGTCATCTGGTCCCTTTGTAGATACAAAGAATCAAATTTTTCTATGACTTAAACACAATTCTCTCTCTCTCTAAAGTTTCAGAGAATCAACATTTGTTCCTGTGAAAACACCCCAACATTGTTGAAATGTGTAATATTAGTCTAATGACTGCTGAAAGGACTACACTAATAGACTAGAGAAAGGTTTGGTTTAAAGCCTAAACAATCGATTAATCTAGAGTCTGGAATGAGAAAAGTTATATCTCTCGATAAACTCCCAAACATTCGAAAGCTGGAGACACTGTCTGAATGATCAGACACAATGACTAAAGAATATCTTCGTTTGTGAATCCTTATGATCCTATTAATCAATAAATGAAAAATAATTGGTACAATTCTAGCAATAGCACAATCTTTGTACCTTGAGCTTTTAATCGATTTCTAGATATTAGAAGTGAATAGAAAAATTCCCAAATATTTCATAAAGTGAAAAACTTTAGAAATCTTTGCCTAGTTGGACATTCAATCACTTTAGCTGATGAATATAATAAATGTTACCACTGGTTGCTAAGTGCTTAAAAATAATGAGTTCTTAGATTGTGATCGTTGGAAGATGGTTCTATAGAATACAGTTGCTAGCTATCAGCTTGAGTACAACTCGTCCAGTGATCTTTAAGTCAGTGGCAGCTATATTTTTGAAGTTTTCTCCTACTAAAGAAATCTCATACAAATTGTTGACAATGGTATTGGGTATGAACCGATTCTTATGTGATCAAAGATTGGCTAGTCAATGGCAGACGTATTAGGGGTAAACTTTTCTCTACTTTACAAAAGGGAACACAAATAAAGAATGAATTAGTGGGATATTGAATTGTTTATAATCAATTTGTTTCTCTTTGACAGATTTGAAATCTTGATAACATCCTCGACATATTACGATCTTATAAAACCAGAAACGCTTTCCTTATTTTATAGAAATCAATATTTTAAATTTCAAAAAATCTAGTTTTAGGTTATGTTATGGAGATGGTCGACACAAGAAGCCTTTATAAGTCCACTAGTGTTATCTCCAACACCACATCATACCTCGAACTTTCACTTAGAACCACTAAGTGTCCATATTTGATCTTAAAATGAATTTATTTACAGCATAAATGAAGGAATCTTAAGAATACCGACACTAAGAGATTTTAAATCGAGAATAAGGTTTACCAGTTTTCATTAATCTAGCTACAAATTCAAGTTGTTCAAATGCTGATACGAATGATAATCCGTTGTTATTATTTTGATGTTAAATCAGTCTCATAAATATTAGAATTGAAATTTCCCGGTCTGAGTTTAACAACAGTTTACTTGTGTTATAAAATATAAAACAATAACAAAGTATGATGGAAATAGCTGTTCCTTTCCTTTGTGTTTACTTAAAAATACATCCCTGATCTAAAGCGACTACTTAGCTTATTTTTTTTAATCACGTTAAAAAACGAAGAAATTTCCATCCGTCCTATTATATTTTGCTCTTAGACGATCCCATCCGTTCTCTTTAACACAAAATATTGACAGATCATCTTAGTTGTCTGCTCGTGTAAAGGGGGATTTAGCAAGTTCACTCTGTGAAGAATGGTATATTTTTACGTAGAGAAAATTCATTCTTCAACCGCACTGTTCGTATGTGGAGCAAACTTTCTGCAGAAGTATTCCCTGCCACTTTCGATGTGAAAAGATTTTAATACCAATGTCCACAAACACTACTCCCTCTATCCTCGATCTCACAACCTATTATCCTAGTTTCAGCACAATGCACTGCAAGAGTAGGGATCATCCTCTGAATGCTATAAAGTAGTAGACACACAGGATTACTAGCACATTTATGGAAAATTGGACGTTCGTATTCAGACGAATGTAAAGCATGTGGAGAGGACATTGAAACTTTGGAGCTAAGCCTAACCTATCCTTTGAAAATGTGGCCCAGTGCAGTTTCCATATTATACATCTGAGTCTTCATTTCACCATCTGAGTTCCGTCTCATTTAAAAGCCACTCATCTATCAATTTTGATGAGAACACTAGGGGAAGTGTAAATTTCACTTTGATCATGAGTTAAGTCTAGCGGTGGCTCTTTGGTTACGCATTTATCATATATTTAATTTCCCCATATACCCATATATCCTGAAACCCATATCAACTCAATGTGGTAGAATAACTACCAATTGTAACAGATTGGCTGTGGCTGGTTGTTCTCGCCTTTGGTTAATACAGCTGTTGTTGTGATGACAATCTTAAGCTGGAGTTCCACACCACGCTTTCTACGCGTTCTCGCATTCTATGCGTCTGTCAAAAAAGTAGAATCAATGTATTTGTATGATGAAAGTTACAAGCACAAAAGCGTGAATTGTCTTGACGCGTAGAATGCTTAAAGTAGTTCTACTTTTATAAGCGTCACAAGCGGCGCTCGAACATGTCAGCTGATTTTGACATTTTATATTATTTATTTAATGCGTATTTATAAATTTGAATAAAATTGATAAAAAGTTTAATGATGAAGAAACAAATAAAATCTGTAGAAAACGATAATTTTTTTAATAAGAGAGTAAAACGCGAAGTGTATATAAAAAGCGCGTAATGCTTTGGCACGAAGAGGGGTCGTGTGGACCTCCGGCTTTAGGCTGATTAGGAATCGAATCGTTCCGGAGAGGAGAAGTAATTGTCTTGGGAACTTAGTCAAACGATAACTGTAGGCGATGAAAATCGCTGCAAATCAAAAAAGCATTATAGAAAACTATTTGCAAAACTTTTTCACAAATTGTTACTAAATAGCATAGCTTGACTGTTAAACACCTAGCTATTTAACTCTCCCTGACTGTATGAATTTGTATTATTTAATTTATTTGTTTTTTTGTTTAAATATATATTTATTTTGTTGTTGTTTTTCTTTAAATCGTAATATACAAAAAAATAAAATAAAATATAGAGAATATAAACATTTAAAAAGATAAAAATAATAATAAAATAAAATGTTATGCAAAAGTGACATTTATAATTTCAGCTTGATTTTGTCAAAATACATAAAAAAATTTTTCTTTTTAACTTTAAATATTTGTTTATTTATTTATTTAGGTAAATAGTATTGTGAATGTATATTTTTCTTTAATTATTTATTTTTTTGTTTTTTTTTTTAATATTTATAAATATTTTGTTTGCAAATATATTCGGTTGGTTTTGTATTTGTTGTTGGTTTTTTTTTAAATATTTTTAACATAAAAAATATAAATATAAACATATAAAAAAGAGAATTATTAATATTAATTGTATTATAAACAACATTAAAAATGTAGATTTTTTATTTATTTTTTTTATTTACTTTCAACATTTATAAGCTTAAATTTAATTATAATTATAAAAAAATTAATAAAAAAAAGATAATATAATTAAATAAAAACATTAATTTGTCATATAATATATTCATTTCATCATTTATATATATATTAATAATATATTCAAGTATTCTTATTATGTGGGGCTTAGGTGTATAATTATTGTGTGTATGTGTGTAGTAGGAAATATAGAGGGCGTGGTTTTGGGTGTTTTATTCTATATTTATATATATTTTGTTTTAATTAAATTTAATTCTTTTTTTTTCTTTTTCTTAATTATTATTTTACTGTGCATTCTGTGCTCGTTTAGAATTTCTTTACCAAAAAAATTTTATGAAAAAATTAATGATTTTCAAATCCCTTATTCAGATGATTTATTGGGTTTGTTGTTGTATTTCAATCTTTTCCACTGTCATGTCTGGATTCATAGCTGTTGCTTCCTGTAAAACGAAAAACGAAATTATTTTAGTAAAAAACAAGTAGGAAAGTATAGTCGGGCATGGCCGACCATATGATACCCTACACCATGAGTATATTTTTACAATTTTTACTTTTATAAAATTTTTATTTTTTGTAAAGAAACTTTTATGTTGAATATTACCATAATTCCAAAATATTTAAGCCATTTATTGATAAAAAAAACTAAAATTTCTAAATGAGGCTTTATATAGGTCAAATATGGGCCGATCCTCGGTAAATTTGGGAAAAGTATATATTTCTAAATAACAGTTAGTTTTGTTGAGTTTCATTGCGATACAAATGGTTACAAGTCAATTTTAGACGTTTAAGTCATTTTTTGAAGGGGGGTTTGTATGGGGGCTAGGGTCAAATATAGGCCGATCCTTACGAAAATCTGCAGTATCATTTATACTTATATAAAACTTATTTGTGCCAATTTTTAGAGAGATAGCAGAATATTTGACGTAATTATAGCATAAAAAGTTCAAATCGGGAGGTACGGTTGTATGGGGCTAGGTGAAATAATGGACCGATTTCAACCATTTTCAATAGGCTTCGTCCTTGTGCCAAAAAACATGCTTGGCCCAAATTTCATCAAATTATCTTGAAAATTGCGGCCTGTACCTTGCGCACAAGGTTTACATGGACAGCCAGCCAGCCAGCCGGACAGACGGACGGACGGACGGACGGACATGTCTTAATCGACTCAAAAAATGATTCTGAATCGATCGGTATACTTTAAGGTGGGTATTGGACCAATATTTTTGTATGTTACAAACATCAGCACAAACGTATAATACCCTCCCCACTATAGTGGTGTAGGGTATAACAAAAAGCAAACAAAGCGAAATGTTACCTGTATTGCCTCAGCTAAAGCCCGATCATGATCAATTGGATCTCCATCAGATTGTATGGTAATCTTTTGTTCTACACGGGTTTCAACAATGCCATCACGTTCGGTTTTGTACTGGAAATGTTTGAAATAGATAAAAGATTATTTAAAATTCTAAAAAAATATATTTATAATAATTCCCGGAACATAATTTTTTCAAAATGTCGAACAATACTCCTCGCATTCTTAGTAGAATGACTTTATTACTAGAATCTTCTTTTTCAATATAAAATGAATCATATTTTAATCCGATATGTGAAGTAATCGTTTGACTTGCCTGTACTGCAAAGGTCAAATGCCAAAGAAACCAAAAGTTAAGTCAAAGTTTAATAATATTTAGTTTAGAACATATCTGCAAAAATACAACTTTTTGGTCTATCTTGAGCTTATCTGACAAATTCTTTGGTGGGAATCAAACCTACATGCGGTCTAACAGACCAAAGCATTACCTACTAACTGAAGGCAACCATCCAATTAAATATTTAAAAACACGAGAGAAAATTTAATCCAGAACCTTTCTATAGATTAAATTGAAACAACATATCGCTTCCACAGAACCAATTCCGATGCCGACAATTTCATATAAAAACCTAGGGACGGCAATTTTCTTAATAACAACTTATTCCAGAACTCTTCTATAGAATAAATAGAGACAAGATATCGCTTCCATAGGAACCAATACCGAAGCCGATTTCTTATTAAACATGAACTAATTATTAGTCCTATCAATCGTTTTCAAAAATATGTTGTACACATGCCGTTACCCTAAAAGATCTTTTGGAAGATAATTGAATTAAACTTTACAACACCAAGAAATACTGATTTTATCGGATAAAAGAATCCGATTTTTTATTAAGAACTCGAATAAATCACGACAAAACATCTGAATCCAATTGACAAAATGTACATCTGACTTTTTGTTGAACACCAGGGAAGATATAAGCGAATCCAAGTGTCCTAACTTCACCTCTCTTTCTCTAGTTTCAGAAGTAACACAGTTCTATGAAAACGGTGTTCTTTCACCTATTATTGACGCCTGTACTCCCCACGATATAAATATCATTCACAACCTTTTAATATTCTGACCATTTTCCGGGTGGTCCATAGACTAGTCATTTTTCAAGTCAAAGACTATCCAAAATACTAGTCAATATACTGGTCCATTTAATATTTAATAGAACAGTCCTTGGACTTGTCTATAGACTACTCCATAAGCGAGTCAGAAGCGTGGTCAATAACAAAGTCCACAGCCTTAACCACTGACTTGTTAGTAGACTAGTCCATTAACTTGTCCATAGTCCAGTCCATGGATAAGTCGATAGATTAATTCATAGACTAATCAATGGACAAGTTAATAGCCTAGCTTATAGGGTTCATTAGTTCATATACCAGGCATCATTAATTTATCAATAGTCTAGTCCATAGACTAATCAAAAGTTTAGTCCAAAGCCTATTTAATAGCTTACTGCCTCATTCATAACAACTTATCAGATGTTTATTGAACAAATTGTGTATGAAAAATTCTCTTATAAACCTGTGATAAATTGTTATGAATAAGACACTTAGTATAAAATATACACTTAGTATATAGAAAATTCTATAGTTTAGACTATAGACTTGTATTAGTCCATAGACTTATCAGTAGATTTGTCTACAGACTAGTCCATAGACTAAACAAAAGCTTAGTATATAACCTAGTCAATAAATTAGACTATAGACTAATCAAATGATCTCTTTTCTCTCTTTTCAATAGACCTGTGAATAGCCTAGTGATTAGACTACTAAATACCTTAGTCAATAGATTAAACTTTAGACCAGTCAATAGATTAATTCAAAGATTTGTATATAGGTTAGTCCATAGACTTGTCAACTGATTAGTATAGCTTAGCTTAGTATATATATTAATCAAAAGCTTACACTAGTAAATATATTACACTATAGACCTGTCAATAGATTAGCCCAAGGTCTTGTACAGATTAGTCCATAGACTTGTCAACACGCTAGTAAATAGCCTAATCAAATGCCTAATCCAAAAACTAGTGGATAGCTTAATATATACACTAGTCACTTGATAAGTCTCGTATAGTCAATAGTAGGGTTGAAACAAAAAGTCGAATTTTCGACTTTTTCCACTTTTTTTAAATTTTCGACTATTTTTGACTTTTTTCTATTTTCAAGTTTCCGATTTTTCGACTTTTCGACTTTTTTCAAATTTTATTTACAAAGTCGACTTTTCGACTTTTTTCACAAACAATAGTTATAGACTTCTTTGGAATAAAATAGTCGACTTCGCCTTTACAACTTTTTTCAACAAAAAGTCGATTTATAGAACCCTAGTCCATAGACTTGTCAACAAACTATTCCTTAGGCTAATCAAATGCATTGTCTATAAACTAGTAAATATATTAGACCTAAAACTAATATATAATCAACAGACTTATCAATGGTCTAGTCCTTTAAATAATACACAGATTAGTCCATGGAATTGTGCATAAACTAGTCAATAAACTTCTCAATAGAGTTGTCCATAGACTATTATGAAATGTTAGTTCAAAGATTAGTCAATAGACTAGTAAATATATTCATCAATAGACTTATCAATAAGCTTATCGAAATACTTGACAATAGACTAGTTAATAACCCAGTTTATAGACTAGGCCACAGAGTAGTCAATAGCTTAGTCCATAGACTTTTTAATAGATTAGTCAATAGTCAAAAGACTTGTATATAGATTAGTCCATTAGCTAGTACGTGGCCCAAACTGAAGAGTAGTCACTAGCATAATGTAAAGACTTCGTAATAGATTAGTCCATATACCTGTCAGTAGTTTAATCCATTGATTTGTCAAATGATTAATCCTTAAGTTTAGTCTTTAGACTAGTCAACTGATTAGTTAAAGAACATAGATAATTGTCTGTGATTATTAATACTGGACTTATATAGTTGATCTTTATACAGAAGAATAGCTCCATAGCAGAGCATAACTATTACATATATATCTTAACTTTAAATCATGTATATCATCTCAAATATGGTCATAGATATAGTTGCTTCGCCATGATGTCTAGAAAACATAATATAATGAAGAAAATTTGATTTTACATTTATAATCAAAACAGCTTTTCAAATGTTTATGGAATAAGTTCTTCAGAACCTAAAATCCTTTTAAAATTACAATATTGATCCAGAAAGCTTTTTCGAAGAAAGCTCTCAATAACCTTATTTTATACACAATTAAAATTTATCCTTTAATGGAATCAAAAAGTACCATTTACTCAATATGTAGTTAGTATAACCTTATTCTATATTCAAGTCAATTTGTACAAATGCTGCTTTAAAGCGGCAGTTTCTTTTTTTTACAATATTTTAGTTTTATGTAAATCACTTGGGTCTATTTAGAGACAAGACACGACATTCAAATAAACTACAACAATATACTTAAAAGACAACAACATTTAAGGACATAGAATTTAAAACGTCACAATAGATATATAAACCATATATACAAACGATTTTCGAGTATAATCGTTAGATAAAGAAAAACTTTTTTTAAAAACTTACACAAAAATTAAAACAATCTGAAATTAATGTTCTGAAAGGAATCATTAATTATATGAAATACTTACGGTAATGGTTTCGACTGTACGTGTTTTGCTGCTAACGGTTTGGCTGGAAACAATTTCACCTTCGGCCGTATAGCCGGGTGAATTTTCACCTAAAATAACGCGGGTTTGTTCAATACGAGGACCGGTGGTGGTAGCTGATGTAGAGGCAGATGTTTGATACAAAGGAGATTCCTAAAGGATATAATTTATAGTTTAGTTATGTTTTTTTTTTATATTTTAAAATTTAAATTTAAGATTAGAATTAGAATTTTAGTTAATATTTACTAACAAAAAAGTTAAAACTACTAAATAATGTTAAATTGTTAAAAACTTTGTTGCTGTAATTAATTAGTTGATTATTATTGCTAAAACAAACCTTATATGAGGTGGTATTATATATAGCAGTGGATCCATCATAAGGACCATCGATGGGTGTACCAGAATCTCCAGAACTTGTGGAGGAAATACTGTCACGTCTTTGGAACTAGTTTTTTTTGTGTTAAGGCAAATTTTGCATTCCAATTCATTCATTTTAGACAATTACAACAAAATAATAATGTTCAACATTATACAACAAAAGACAATAATAATAACAGGCAAAAACATAAAAACAAAAAGAAAAACGAAAAAAATTGTTAAAAATCATGCGTTTTCACAACATGCCTCTGTTGGTAGCAGCAGGTTTTATGATTTTCCTCCTCAAACTTACCTGATCTCCACTGGTTACCGTTGCTGTGGTCTTAACTTCTTGGGTCACAACACGTTGCTCTTGTTTATTGGGATCATGGGTACGTGTTGTGGCCACGGTTTTCTCTTCCAATTGTTCGGTTTTGGCTTTTTTACCCAAATCTTCGTGTGTGGTAGCTGTACGTGTTGTTACTGCGGTGGCAGTAACATAAGCACCACTGCTCAAATCGACGGCTGGAGCATCAGCCTTTAGATTGGCGTTTGTTTTATTGGATTTGTTTGCATTTTACACATCAATTAGGGACATTCGTTAGTTTGGACAGGATTTTATAGTTTTTTGATATGTTTTTTTTTTTTTTTTTTTGAGGAGGGGGATAGGTTGGTTTGTAGTTGAGAAACAAGCATTATTTAATAAAAACAAAAATAAATATATTGTTAATTATGGAACAAAAACAAAAAAAAGTGTTTAATTATATATTAATATTTACACTCAAAATTTAGCTAGCTAAGGAGTTAAGAACTGAAGGCAAATAAGCATTCTATTTGAAAGGGGTATTCAAGGAGTAAAACTCGAAGATTTGTGAATTGCTTTCAACGTTAGGAATCTTGTAAAAATAGCTCAATTTGGTCTTAAATTGCTATCCTTCAGAAATTGACCACAACTTTCTGCTTCTAACCTATGTTGTTGTTGTAACAGGTTGGCCATAACTGGATGTTCTTCCCTGGAGAAAAACTTCCGGTTGATACAGCTGTTGTTGAGTTGACAATCTTTAGCCGATTGAGAATCGGATCGTTCCGAAGCGGATATCGAATTGTCGTGGGAACATCTAACCTATGTAAATAATATCTTTTACCTGCATCTGGAATAAAGTTCAAACAAAGTCTCTAAGTATTGAAAGAATCAGGACCTAATACAAGCACTTTGTTTATGATCTTAATGCATCTAATCTCTGTGCCGAAGAGGCTAATACTGAACACTAACACTGTTTCAACGTCTTGCTAATAACCACAAAATTCACCTAGAATCAAAATAACTACTTCGTATGGTTTCGGAATCAACCTCTTTGCCAATATATTCGGCTTTTAACTAACATTCTCATTGCGACATTTGGGCTCCGACTACAACCACCACTTGTTTCCAGATCGCCACCAATAACAAGAACCGAAGAAGTTCTATAGGTAACTTTTAAGCCGTGAGCTAAAAACAGCCCAGGATTAAGTTTTAAGAACCTCAGTATCCAGATATTACAATAACATCAAAGTGGTGGAAAAGAATTATTTGCGATCGAGAGTCAATCACATGGAAAATGGATTTCAAAATTGTTTAAAATCATGCTAGTACGATAACATATTCCTGGATTAAAAACAATCGGTTGCGATCGAGACCCAAATGGAAAATTTATCTTAAATTTTATTTTATTTCTAATAACATGGAAATTTTTTTCTCAAAATTGGTCAAGCAGAATCATGTTGGAACGATAGTAGCAATATATAGTAAATTTAACAAACCCAATTTGTAACACACTATGAAACCCCCCGTTATACCTCTAATAATTGGATCAATTGGAATGGCAATTCAGATGCCGGATCTAAAGTTTCTACTGCTCCTACCTAATCGATTTGAATCCATCATGTCGACAAAGTAGGAATCGTCCCACACATGAATTACATCAAGTTATTTCTTAAAAATTTAGATCGACACCTAAGTTGTAGTTCCTACTTCAATCGTAATCGTTTTGAGTCACTTGAAATGGCATGAGTTTGTATTAAGGTTGATTATACGAATCATTCCATCCATGCAATTCATAAACATACAAAGAGAATCGTAAGTAAAAACTGGAAACGAGATTCCGAACAGTGATATCCTTTCGTTACTTCTTAGTTGTGTGAAAAGTTTCATAAGATCAAGATACATTGACTATGCAGCCGCCTGATCAATAGTTCCTAGTTGCGCTGTAATTCTTTTCTAGCATCTCTCTAATCATCATAAGATATTGTTAAGCTCCCACTAACAAAAATGTTAAGGACTATCCAAATAACAAACAGAAAAGATGAATCATTTTTTACCTACTGAATCTAAATACGAAACTCTTATCGAAAATCTGAAGTGTGGGATTGCTATATTGATACTCCCTTATTTTCCTATTTGCAGGAATCGCAGGATGTTGTCCCTGCAATTACAGAATAAGAGCAGCAAATTGGCTTTGATACTACATAATATATTCAAATTTGTACCGATAGCCAAGCCGATCAAATCCCTGATCGGTGTACACGTATACTACATCCAAACTAGTTGAGGAATGCGGGCATCCTTAAATAGGATGGCGTGACATTCAAGAATCGTGCTCAAATGGATACGGAGACGCGAGGATTTGATTGGCAACTGTATTGCTTCTGCAACCAAACCGTCCTCACGTAAGCAATCTTGTCGCTGTCATCACGAGATATAGATTATTTGGAAACCATGCATGAAGACTTGGTATGCCCCACAACGACTTCTATAGAAATTGTCAAGACGAGGAGGAGGGTATTGAACATCTTCTCTCTGTCTCTGCGCTAGCACACCTTCGATTTGTATATCTCGGCTAAGACTGGATAAGATTAATGCCTTTATTAGGCACAGAACTACCATACTTGATCAAGGTACTTATTAGTCCACAAAGACAAAACCTTCTGTAGTTCATATCTCCGCCTTAATCGTTTTAAATCCCTCAAGTGTATAAGTTTGTTTTTAAGTCCAAGTTAGGACCCTTCAATCCATGCAAGTTCTAAAATACCAGTTCTTGATTAGGCGATCAAATTTAGAAGTAAGTTGTAGTTCTAGTAGAAGTGCTTAGAGAAATTGTCGATTTTTACATCAAATGGGAAAAAGCTTTCGATTCCCATTCAAATACATTCAATATTACGGAATATACTTAAAAGTAATCATTCCAAAACTTTCTACAAAATAAAAACTTATTTATCTCTACATAATCCTACAAATAGGGATTTAAAAGTTTGAAAATTTAAACATGCTTTAAGTCACAAAGAAAAACTAACCTTATACTTACATTGACTTATAAATTTTATCAAATATTTAAACTCTAACTTAAAAAAAGCTTAAAAAATCAACATCAGAAACAAACTTAAACAGGGGTTGCCAAAACAAAATGTTAACAAAAAAAAAATAACTTTGCAAAACTAAAGCTTAACAAAAGCTTAAACTCACTACAGCAGCTAAATTCTATTAAAGCTCTTAGAAAACTATTATATAAGTCAATTTTTTAAGCAAACCTTGTGTTCCTGTGTAGAATAGGTCACCTCACCGGTACCCAAATTGCGTACTTCTTCCTCGACATTATGTGTTACGCCATCATCGTTCTTGGTCAATACTTGTTTGGTTGTTGTCTTCACCACCGTGGGTGTACCCACAAATGTGCTCATATTTTGTGTGGCACTCTTCTTCGGACTGCCCATAACCATTTCCTTAACATTTTCCGTTTCGTATTCATGTGTCATATCATCTTCAGAACTAGCCTCGGAATCACGTCTTAATGCATTCTTGCCCATGTGTTTAACACCATCGAAGAATTGTTGTCTAGTTATAGGTACAGTTTCGGTAGTAGTGCTAACTTGGGCTTGTTTGCCAAAGTGTGATGGATCGATTTGGGCATAATTCAAGATCAATTTTCCAGTAACGGGATCCTTAATAGCGGTGGCAGGATCAATGTCACCAGTATTGGGATCAATATCACCATATTCGCTCTTAATGCGTCCGGTAACGGGATCAATTTCTCCCGTCAAGGTCATAGTATGGGTAACGGTAGTGCGGGCACCAGCAAAGCGCGGATCGTTGGGGTCCACCTGTACAATTTCACCGGTAATGGGATCAATCATATTGTATACATAAACGGTTTTATTAAAGAATTTCAAGACACGACCCGAAACAGGATCGATTTCGCATGTTTGTGGATCGACTTCTTCGGGACGGCCTCTTTCGTCGACCTTAGAGATAAGCAAGATTCTGACAATAATCAGTTTGCCTGTCTTAGGATCAACGCGTGCCAATTTCGTGTAAACTTCACCAGATTCATTATCAACTTGTGTGGTAGCATAGAGTGGTTCACCGGTGGCGGCATCTAAATCGCCAGTAGCTGTGTAAATCTTACCGGAAGAAGGTTCAATCTTAGTGGTATTGGGATCAAGTTTGGTTTGTTTTTTTATTTCATTGGTCTTGGGATTGAGATAACCATAGATGGTGATGACATAACCAGTCTTAGGATCAACAGCACTAGATATGTATTGTTGTTCCTTGGTAGCGGGGTCAACAGCACCGGTAGGCATCCAAATTTGATTGGATTTGGGATCGATAACAATTTCCTTATCCTTAGCAGAGCTGACTTGGCTAATAGGTGCCTTTGTCTTGGGATCGACACGTTGCTGCACAATACGCAAAGATATAATGCGGGCATAGTCTTTGTCTGGTTTATTATTTTTAGGATTAATTTGATTCTTGAGTACAATTTGTCCAGTGGCAGGATCGATTTTGATGTCACGTGTCACGGATTTGCCTGACTTGGGATCGGTAAAGGTAATGGTGTGTTTAACTAAATCAATTTGACCATATTTGGTATCAATCTTGCCAGCTCTAGGATCAAATTGACCACCAGAGGTTTCCACTTGAGCGGTCTTAGGATCGATGATGTTCTTTTTAGAGTCATATTTACCAGCCAATGAGGTAACCTCTACAATAGGATCAATCTGTTGGCCCACTTCAATAAGACGTCCTTGGTTGGGATCTACTTTGCCTGTCTTGGGATCAATTACACCCATAATGGTAAGTTGTCCAGTAGCTGGATCAACCTTGACATTCTTGGTTACAACAATTTTACCGCTCTTGGGATCAATAGATTTAAGTTCGCCAGTTCTGATATTGATTTCACCATATTTGGTATCCAACAAGCCAGAGTCCATATTCAAAACACCCAATGATCTTTCAACATCACCATTAACTGTGTCGATTTTGCCAGTGGCAGGATCAATGCGGCTGCTGATCACAGTCAATTCTACAACAGGATCATCTTGAGGAGTAATAGCCATAACAAGACCCAACGACTCATCCACACGTCCAGTAGCGGGATCAGTAACACCGGTAACCAATTGTATATGTCCAGTCTTGGGATCAACTTCACCATGATAGGTTTCATTATTACCAGTCTTGGTATTCAAGGCAACAAGAGTACCCTTCTTGGGATCAATCAAACCATATTTAGTATCAATAAGGCCAGTAGCAGGATCTAAAATGCCAGTGGAATGTTCAACTTGACCATTTTCGGTATCAATTCTCTTTGTGGCGGGATCAAATCTAGAGGTGATAACCATGATCTTAACGCGTTTCTTCTTGGGTTTACCAGCAGCTGAGGCGGCACCACCAACTCCGGAAGCAGCTGTTCTAGTGGGTGTGGGAGGAGGAATAGAAGATTTGCCCACAGATTGAGGAGAGGCGGTCGATGAACGACCTTCTTTAGTGGGTGTAGAATCAGTGGATGAAACTGCCTTACCAGCAGCCACTTCTAAGACATCTTCATCTTGAGGAGTAACAGTAATGATTTGACCCAAAGAACCATCAGTACGACCAGTCTTGGGATCAACTACACCGCTTACCAAATGTATGTGTCCGGTCTTGGGATCAACATTGCCATTAACACTTTCATGTTTACCAGTGCTGGGGTTGAAAGCCACCAATGTACCCTTTTTAGGATCTATCAAACCATATTTAGTATCAACTAGGCCAGTGGCGGGATCCAATATACCAGTAGTAATATCCAAGGTACCATTATCGGCATCAATTTTCTTAGACTTGGGATCCATTTTTGAAGTGATGATAGTGATCTTGACACGTTTTTTCTTGGGATCATCCTGAGTGCTAATAGCCATAACTTGTCCCAAAGATTTGTCAAAACGGCCAGTCTTAGGATCAGTGGCACCATTTAAGAAATTAATGTTGCCAGTGGCGTGATCTACGACACCATGGTGAACTTCTTTCTTGCCAGTTTGTGGATTCAAAGCCAATAATGTACCATTTTTGGGATCAATTAAACCATATTTAGTATCTACCATTCCAGTAGCAGGATCAAATACACCCGTAGAGTTGTCCACAGTACCTCTATCGGTATCAATTCTCTTGGTCTTGGGATCAACATGGGCAGTAACAACGGTAAGCTTAACAGCTTCCTCTTGGGGCGATACTGCAATAACTTGTCCCAATGAATTGTCCAAACGACCTGTTCTAGGATCCATAACACCATGCAATAAATGTAAGTAACCTGTCTTAGGATCAACATTGCCTTGAACGGTTTCCTTCTTGCCAGTCTTGGGATTAACAGTCAATAGAGTACCCTTTTTAGGATCAATAAGACCGAATTTAGTATCAACAAGTCCAGTTAGAGGATCTAAAGTGCCAGTGGTTTGATCTACAGAACCATTTTCCACATCCACACGCTTAGTTTTGGGATCAATTTTAGAGGTTACAATAGTTATTTTAACATTCTTCTTTCTGGGACCAGCTACTGGAACATCTGAATCATCCAAAGGTGTTACGGCGATTATTTGACCCAAACTATTGTCGAAACGTCCAGTTCTGGGATCGGTGACACCATTCACCAAATGAATATTACCATTTACAGGATCAATATCACCTTGATACAATTCCATTTTACCAGTTTTGGGATTAACAGCCACCAAGGTGCCCTTAGTGGGATCAATCATGCCATATTTAGATTCTACCAGACCGGTAGCAGGATCATAGACGCCAGTGGTAAGATCCATAGAACCATTTTCGGCATCAATTCTCTTAGTTGTGGGATCGAATTTCGAGGTAATGACCGAAATCTTAACACGTTTCTTTTTGGGATCATTCAAAGGAGCAAAGGCAAATATTTGACCCAAGGAGTTATCTACACGACCAGTCTTGGGATCGGTGACACCATTCAATAGATTAATATGACCAGTTCTGGGATCATATTCTCCTTGATATGTTTCCTGTTTGCCGGTCAAAGGATTGAGAGTTGAAACGGTGCCGTTCTTAAAATCAAGCAAACCATATTTGGAATCCACTACTCCGGTAGAAGGATCGTAGGTACCAGTAGATTGATCTACAGAACCATGATCAGCATCGATGGTATTAGTTCTGGGATCAATGCGGGAAGTAATGACAGTAACCTTAACCGGTTCACCACTGGGCGAAACGGCAATAATTTGTCCCAAAGAATTGTCCAAGCGTCCGGTTTTGGGATCAGCCACTCCATTAATCAAATGAATATCACCCGTCAAAGGATCAATTTCACCTTGATAGGTTTCCTTTTTACCATTCTTGGGATTCAAAGCAACCAAAGTAGCTTTCTTGGGATCAATCAAACCATATTTCGAGTCTATCAAACCTGTAGCAGGATCTAAGCTGCCAGTAGAATGATCCACTTTACCATGGGCAGCATCAATTTTCTTCGATTTAGGATCAAATTTGGCTGTGGTGACGGTAAGCTTAACATTAACCTTTTTGGGTGAATCTTCCAAAGGTGTAATGGCTAAAATTTGACCCAAAGTATTATCGACCTGACCGGTTTTAGGATCAACAACACCACTTAACAAATGAATATTGCCAGTTTGGGAGTCTACCTCACCTTGATGTGTTTCCTTTTTGCCGGTCTTAGGATTAACCGCCACCAAAGTACCCTTCTTGGGATCAATTAAACCATATTTGGAATCAATTAAACCAGTAGCAGGATCCAAGGTGCCGGTTGAATGATCAACAAAACCATTTTCAACATCAATGTTACGTGTTTGAGGATCGTATTTAGAGGTTATGGCGGTAATCTTAACCACTTGAGGAGCAAAGGCAATAATTTGTCCCAAACTATTATCGGCCATGCCAGTTCTGGGATCCACAACACAATGCAACAAATGTATATTGCCAGTTTGAGGATCAATATCACCCTTGTGTGTTTCCTTCTTGCCCGTGTTGGAATTTGTCACAGTCAATGTACCCTTTTTGGGATCAATCAAACCATATTTGGTATCAATATGTCCACTAGCTGGATCCAAAGTGCCAGCCGAGTGTTCAACAAAACCATTTTCAGCATCGATTTTCTTAGTCTTGGGATCAATTTTACCGGTAATGACCATAACTTTAACTTGATTTTTAGGTTTTACCAAACCAGTATAGGCGGGCTTATATCTTTCAGAATCCAAAAATGCTGTTGTAGGATCCACTAAAGGTTTATAGCTGCCGGGAGCACCAGAAGCATAACCTTGGGTGGGACTCTTAGAGGGAGAATAAGATCTCTTTTGGGCATCACTTAAAGGAATGGCAGCAGCATCAACAGCACTGCCTTGCAACTTGGCTTTGGTGGCGGGCGAAAGATTGGCTTCCTTTAATAATTTCGCCTTTGTCCTGGGCGATAATTGACCCTTGTTGAGTTTATCACGTGTACGTGGTGACAGTTGACCCGATTTAAGTTTTTCGGCTTGTTTCTTCAAATCCTCTTCATTGCCGGGAGCATAATTAAACGCTAAACCAATTTTCTTTTGTTGAGAACCAGGCGACAATTGTTCTTGACCATCATGGCCACGCTTGCTGCCATCGGGATCTTGATCATAACGGAAACCACCGGGAATGTAAGATTTGCGTGTGGGACTAGTGTCACCATCAGCATCTGTATACTCGTAGGGTTTAGTGTGACCGGGAGCACTGGCATTATTGTGATCACCAGTATCAGCCGCCACTAATTCGAGTTCATTAGGTCTGTCAGATTTTTTCTTATCCTTAGCATCCTTAGATGGTGAACCACTCTTGCTCTTGCGACCCGAAGAGAATAAACCAACACCCTATTGGCCGTTAATGGGGGTTTGGTTGAAGTTATAATGGTGATCAAGTTACAGATTATAATGAAATTATAAAAAAAATTGGAAACAAAAAAAGAAAAGAAATGGGAAAAATAAAAAAAATATAATTAAATTAAAATTAACAAAAATAAAAAATACTTAAAATTACATAAATTAAAGTTAAATAATAAAATTATTTAAATAATTATATAAAAAAAAATTATAGACAAACAATTTTAATAATAAATATTTTGTGATCATTGACAACGAAATTCTTACTTAATTAAATTAATTTAATTGAAATGTTTAACTAATACTTACACGTCTGCCAGATTTATCCGATTTTTGCGAATCATTCAAATCGTCGTTACCTTTAAAGTTTAAATACAAAAGATCAGTATTTTTTTCGAAAATTAAAGTTTAAATAAAAATTTACCATTCATGCCACCAGCAGCCTTATCCTTAGCAGCCTTTTCCTTGGCTTCTTTCTCTTTCTTCTCCTTTTCTTTCTTTTCCTTTTCTTTGCGTTCCTTCTCCTCCTTTTCCTTTTGTTTCTTATCCTTTTCAGCCTTTAGTTTTTGTTTAGTTTAGAAAAGAGAAAGTTTTTAAAGAAATTATATATAATTTGCATTGAAAGTTATATCGTTTGATAACATTAAGACATTAAAGCTTTTAAGCATGCTTTCATACAAAATATGAGAGAAAATTAAACAAACAGAAAAAAACACAAAAACTAAAAAAGCTTTTTTTTGTTTGAGAAAGCAAAATAGATAACTGAGAAGAGTTTAAAAGCATTATAAAGAGCGAGTAAGTAGCCATAAGAGAGTTCTAAGAGAATATTCAAAGCTTTCAGATTTAACTATATATTATTTAAAGAAAGTTTTTTCAAGCTCTTTTAACTCTTTCTAATACAATATCCAATATGATCTAGATCTCAAATGTTCTCCTCAAATATTTTCTTATACATATCTCTTTTCTTATATTTTTTGTATCTTTAGATTCATTTGATCCGGCTACTTGATCATCTACTTGCAGATTTGATTTGTTTTCAATTAAGTCTGAAAATATGCCCCAGCAGAGTTCTGTTTTGTGTTTTAATGGAAGGTAAGGTCATATATCTTTACATCTACTTCTCAGATGTTTTCTAAAGCTGATAAAGATATTGCAAAAAGTGCTTCCTTTACTTCCTCAGATCCACATATATAAAATACCTACTTGATCAGCCACGTTCGAATTCAAACAGTCTGTAACTAAGTCCGTATTATACCATAATACAGACCTTTACTTTGGACATAGCAAACTCAAATATGTATATCCCAACTTGTTAAGACTCTTCTAAAAGACTTACTTGATCAACTATTAATGCCCTATTTGATCAGTTCGAAATCGGCCTCATAATATAAAAGAGAGATATCTTATAAAGATCCAAAGACAATGACACAAAACAGGTTCTTTTCATCAATGTGATATTTGTTTAATTAGAATACGGCAGAGATCTATGCCGCGTTTCGAAGGACCTCGACCTCTAGATTGTTGTTTTTAATGTGTTCTAACGTTTCTATGCCACGTTTCGAACAACCCCGATCTCTAGATGATTGTTTAAAATGTGTTCTAACGTATGTTTAGATGCGTAAACAGTTGTTTAGATCCATTTAAAAGTTCCACTTGATCAATCACTTCTAGAACTGATCAGTATTTAACTAATACTTATATAAATGGATATCTACGGAAACTGATACCTCTAGATTTTTACCTCAAAGATTCGAAGAACCTCGACCTCTAGATCGTTGTGTTAAATGCGTTCTAACGTTTGTTTGGATACTTAAACGGTTTGGGTCCATTTAAAAGTTGTACTTGCTCGATCACTTCTAGAACTGATCAGTCTTTAACTAATACCTATATAAATGGGTATCTACGGCACCTGATACCTTTAGATCTTCTCTTTAAAGATTCTCTTGTAAAAATCCGTCATAATTTGTTCACAGACTTGTTCAGATTCGTGTAAGAGTCCTACTTGATCTACAACTTCCTAATATTATTAGATTTTATCTTACACTTAAACTGGTTCTATTCTTATCATAATAAAAACAAAATATTAATGGATTATATAGTTAAACGATATATTAGTACACGCCTATTAGAGAATTATTAACTAAAGATGCCGATTTCATATTCATCTCGGTAATAGAGATGAAATACTTGGGAGTCTGTTCAGATTCCCTAAACTATAAAGCTTAAAATTGACTCTTATTTGTTAAGATTGTATCAACTGATCAGAATCAATTTGATAACTTTCTAATCTTATAAATGGTTTAAAGATGATCTTGCGAGCTCCCACTTTCTCCCTATCTCTCTCGTCAAAGAAGCTTTAAATGGGGCAACATTTTAACTTTTCATTCTTAACTTAAAATTTGCTAAATATCGGTTTAACTATTTAGACTACAAAGACGCACACTTAGTTCCTGTTGGTCCCTTTGTATCGATCTAAATATAGCCTATATCCTACAGGTCTAAATATAATCTAAATTATCCGCTCTTGCATTCTCTCTCTCTCTCTTAGTTATATTCCACCATAATAAGAGCGGAACTTTTCAACTAGCTCTCAATAACGCTTTTAAACTCTTTCGAAACTTTTAAAATAATTTTTGTTTTATAAATATTTCTTACAAAAAATATGAATAATTTTATTTTTTTGAATTAAATTTAAATGCAACTTGGATTTGTGTGTGTATATGTAAATAGTGTTGAATTTGTGTTGAAAAAGTTTGTATGTAAATATGTTCAGTATAGAAATTAAAATGTGTTTTATGTTTTATTAGACAATTTTGAAACAAAACATTAAGAGAGAACATATATAGTATAAATGCCAATTATGGTAACAAGGACTCACACAAATCCTATTTATAAGTTAAAATTATTTAATTTTATGGTTATTATATGTAGAAGAATAAGCTTGAAGTTTTGTTAATTAAACGTTTATTAAAATATATTAAGCAAAAGTTAATTAAAAACATTTAGAGCTTTTATAAGGAATACATTTTAACAGACATATAGAAACCATTTAAGAGTTTGAAAAGGGAGATATATTTTGTATGTATATAGAGTTAAACATTAATATATTTACATAATTAGTATTGAATATATCAAAATAAACGACGAATCATTTTAAAATATTGAATTGTTATTTTTTACATTTTTCAAATTTCGGAAGAGGGCGATTGGAATTTGCATTTAATATTGAAACTGTTTCATCGGAACTGTTTCCATTAACGAAAGTCTTCTGTCATTGATTAATAATATTATCCAATCTGAATAATGTTTTTCAAAAATTTCCTATTCCAGGTCGCACTTTTCGATATTTGTTAAGTGAAAAAAAGCATTCAATATTTTTGATATATAAAAGATTTTAAATAACATTTAAATGTTAGGTTATATGATATGAATTAGATATTTTATTATTGAAAGTTATAAGAAACAAATTAATAGAAAAAAATTAAAAAAAATCTAAATTTGGAAACCATAAAGTAAATCAAGAAAAAAGTATAATTTGTATATAAGTTCCACAACTAGTTCTAGAACGCATGTAATTAAAATGGACTCAACGTTACGAATCTGTGCAATATTAGCAAACTGGTGGATATTGTTGTAGTGTATCAGTTTAGATGCTGTAAGTTCCAGTCTCCAGAGTGGAACAAACAATAGGTCTGACAGTAAGATTAACTTCCCATACTTCCCATACTAACCTAACTAACTAACTAACTAACTGACTAACTAACTAACTAACTAACTGACTAACTAACTAACTAACTAACTAACTAACTAACTAACTAACTAACTAACTAACTAACTAACTAACTAACTAACTAACCAACTAACTGACTAACTAACTAACTAACTAACTAACTAACTAACTAACTAATTAACTAAATAACTAACTACTTAAATAACTAACTAACTAAATAAATAACTAGCTAACTAACTAATTATCTAACTAATTAACAAGCTAACTAACTAACTAATTAACTAACTAACTAATTAACTAACTAACTAACTAACTAACTAACTAACTAACTAACTAACTAACTAACTAACTAACTAACTAACTAACTAATTAACTAACTAACTAACTAACTAACTAACTAACTAACTAACTAACTAACTAATTAACTAACTAACTAACCTTATAACTAACTAACTAACTACCTAACTAACTAATTAACTAACTAATTAACTAACTAACTAACTAACTAACTAACTAACTAACTAACTAACTAACTAACTAACTAACTAAATAACTAACTAACTGACTAACTAAATAACTAACTAACTAACTAACTAACTAACTAACTAACTAACTAAGTAACTAACAAACTGACTACCTAAATAACTAACTAACTAACTAACTAAATAACTAACTAACTGATTAACTAACTAATTAACTAACTATCTAAGAGGATTGTCTTCCCCAACTGCTGCTGAATGTAAAACATGTTGCGAACAACTGAAGACCTGAAACCACAAATACAAGCCTATGCAAAATGATCGACGGCGCAACCATTTCTGGTCGGCAGCGGCGGTTTATTATAGAAAATATCGGCGGTGGCGAAATTCAGTTCGTTTAAATTGGTTAAATTTTTTTCTTCAACATATGTGCGATTCCAATCTTTATCAGCGGCTACGTTTTAGACGGCTTAGCTTTTGTGCCGAAAGAAGTCGGCGGCGGTTCGGCTGTAAAACATTACTTACATTTGAGCCTCGTCTCGACTTGTATCTCAGCCTTAAACTCCGTAAAAGTACTTTACGATTTCCAACATTAAGTTCATTCACATTAATAATTCTTCTATTGGTTATCAAGAATTAGAAGTGATTCCGTTTACATGCATTCTAGAACTACTTAGTTTACAAATACTAAAACATTTCCAGGAAATTAAGTTTTCCTTTCTTGAAGTATTAAAACTTTTTAAACAAAAGATCTTATTTCTTAAGATCTTAAGAGAAAAAAAGGACTACAGAGTTGAATTTTGAACAAAACAAAGAATTCGATCAAATTCAAAAACCAAAAATTTTCAAAATATCAGAAAAAAGGTATCTACAGCAACTCAAAAAAAGCCTCAAAACTTAAGAAATGAATCCAACTAAAGATTTACTTCAAAAAAAGGATGAAAACTAAAATTCAAAACTAAAGAGAAAAAGAAAAAACCAAAAAAAAAATATTTTTAAAAGTGAAAAAAGTTGAAAGAAAAAAAATTATGTAGAATGTAATAAAAGCAGAAATGATAGAAGATGTTAACCTGATCATCAGGGCCCATAAAGGCGGCTGCTGCAGAGGCAGCATCGGCCGCAGCACCGGTATTAGTCTCGTAATCACCTTCGAGGGAACTCTGCGAAGAAGCCGAAGCAGTACCAGTGCTAGATTCACGTATCAACTAAGAATATTAACCATAATTGCCGGCATATAATTTGGTGAAACGCACACACACACACACACACGCAGAGAGAGAAGGCAGAATAAAAATACCACAGCAACAGTAACGTATTGGGTATAACGTGTTTAGTTCAAGTTCAAAAGGAGTAAGTAGAGTTTAATGGAGAGTATTATATAGGTTGGTTGGTGTATATTTTTATGATTTTGTAGAGGGAAAAACGGAAGAAAACGCGTTTTAAAGCGTGTTATATTTACGAAAGTGTTACAATTTGTTGATCACAGGTGTAGGTGTAAGTTGTGTTATAGGTTGTGTAAGGAGTTGCAGTGAAAAAACAAAATATATAAATGCAGGATTAGTGTGTGTTTAACAGTTTAGTGAAATTTCCAAAGAGTAACAAAACAATCAAACCGTTTTCAAAAGGATTTAAATATTTTTGTCGTAAATAAATTAAGAAAAAAATAACAAAATAGGGAATAGAAATCAAAGGTTATTTAGAAAAAAGTTAATCCATATGTTCGTTTCAAATATGAAAACAGAAAATTAAAAAATATGTTTTAAAATTTTCTTAAAATCTAATGATTTCATAACATTTTCTTTTGAAGTTGGGGGAGGGGGGGTTTGTGAAAGAGAAGAATAGCAAAGTTAAGCTTAACTTACCTTATCCTTTTTATCCTTTTTCAAAGGACTGCGGCTGCGTGGTGAATCCAAATCGGGTATATGCTCAGGAGGATGACCCATGGTATGACGTTTCTGTGAATCCTTTTCTTTTTCGGCCAAAGCCAAAGCTATCAAAAGAAAACCCGTAAAAATAATCAAAACCCAAGAGCAAATACTTCAATTACTCACCATCCATAGACCTAGAGGTCAAACGTCTGCCAGACAAACTTCTATCGAATTTAGGAGCCTCACGATCTACCGGATTCTTGCGACTCTCATACATGGTACGTCCCGAGTAACGATATTTGGAACCAAAACGTGGAAACAGTGTAGATTTGTTTGGTGGTTCTGGTGTCATCAAACGGAAGAAGGTATGATGCTCTACACATGATTTCCATAGCTTTTTCGCTGATCTATGATTGGCCAACTTAAAGCCAATGGTAACCTCATGCTGTTCAAACTCACCGGGACGTATTTTAATATAGAAATGATGACGTTTATAGGAGATTTTCAAAATTTTGGGCCAAGCAAAGCGATTGATGCGTAATCTGAATGAAAATAGTAAAATATATTAAGATTTGGTTTAAGAAAACTTCTTTTAAGCAAAACACACTTACTTGTCTCTGTACACCAATAAACCGGAGGCACAAACGCCCAACATGATGTCTACGCCTTCGGAATCCTTAGCTGGATGTAAATCTACACCATACATGGCCAATTTCTTGGCATTTTCCAAATAATGTAATTCAGCTTCAGCTGGTGATTGACCCCTGTTATAAAAAAGAGAAATTTTCATTAGTTTGATTCATTAGTTAAACTTCAAATTTCCCCTAACTGTTGCGGTATTAGAAAATTAAGGAACTAAGACTATAAATGGATTTATAATAAAACTTTAGAAAAATCTCTAAGTACTCTGAGGTTCCAGGACCTTAAAGTTCGTATTCATATTTTGGTTCTAGTACGGGTTCAAATAGAACTAATTCAGACACTAGAGCAGATAAAATATAAAACTATTGTTATCGCCTTAACTTCTAAAGTATGTTTTGTATAGTATAGTCATGATTCTTAAGTACTTCTAAAAAGTTTTCCGGTAACTATATCTATGAAATAAATTCCTTTTCAATTAAGAAGCTGAAAATACCAGATCTTTCTTGTTCATAGTTAACCGGCAGCCTAAAGAAATCAGTAAAGTTCCTTAAAAATGTGTATTATCCTTTCAAAATAGAATCTAACGCATTTTTATAAAACAAATGTCAACTTTATATACCTCCTCAGAACTAGTTCCGATAAATAGCTTATTCTAGAACCATTCCTAAAAAAATGGATGTATTTACGAAAGCTGTTCAGGAACTAGTTCCAAGGATTACAATTTCTAACAAAAATCAACGATTTATGACACCTGAACAGGTTCTGAAAAAAAGAACTAATTCTTGAACTGTTTTAAGAACGAGTATCTATTTTCTCCTAAACTAGTTCATGGGGTGATAATTTCTAACAAAAATCATCGCATTTCGCTTATACTGAACTGGTTCTGAAAAAAAGAACTAGTTCTTAAACTAGTTTTTAAGAGCAAGTATCTGTGTTCAACATAAATCATTGATTAATGAGCCCTGGACCGATTTATAGAAGAAATATCGTTTCCTTTACAATTCCTGATACTACGGAAGTGCACATTTTTCTACTGATATATATCCTTAGGTGACAATTTCTAACAAAAATCATCGATTAATGATCCCAAAACAGGCTTATAGAACAAACATCGTTCCATTACGCTTTCAAAGAACCAGCTCTAAAAAAAGAACTAGTTCTTAAACTGATTCTACGGAAGTGCACATTTTTCGACTGATATAGGTCCTAGGGTGGTAATTTCTAAAAAAAAATATCGATTAATGATCCCAAAACTAGATTATACAACAAATATCGTTTCCATTACGATTTCAAAGAACTAGCTCTAAAAAAAGAACTAGTTCTTAAACTGATTCTACGGAAGTGCACATTTTTCTACTGATATAGGTCCTATTGTGACAATTTCTAACAAAAATCATCGATTAATGATTCCTGAACCGGGATATAAAATAATTATTCTTTCCATTACGATTCCAAAGAACTAGCACTGAAAATAACTAGTTCTTGGATTGTTTTTACGAAAGTTTTTTTACGAAAGAACTAGTTTTTGAACCAATTCTAAGGGAATGTAAATACTTTCTAAAACTTCCTCTGAACTAGTTCACAGGGTGAACTAAAATCGAATATATAACACCTGATTAGAACAAGTTTTGAAAGTGTAGCGAGGAACCCTAAAGCATCTTTAAAACTAGTTCCTAAACTGTTCCTAGAAAGTTAACAGAAGGTTATGCTAGTACTGAGAGTAAAAGAACTTGTTCTTTCGTGAGTGAACTAGTTCTGAGAGTAACAGTTCTAAAGAAAAATAATCGTCTAAAGAATATCCTTAAACTTTAATTTCTACTCACTTGTGTGTCTTATGTAAATCCATAACTTTATCCTCTAATTCGGTACTCTGATTGGGAGCAATTTTGAAATCTTTCAAATAATTACGATTCGGCATATCCTTGGGATCATAATCGCCCATTTCAGATTGCACCAAATACGAGCCCAACAAAGCATGAGTAACGAAAGTACAGGGTAGACGTCCCTCTAAAATATCATTGCGTACTTGTAGACACAAATGATAACGGGTAATGTCCTCTTGCAATTGAGATGGCTCAGGAGGATAGAACTTCACGGCAAAATTCAAAGTCCAGGGATCGGTACGGAAAAATTTTGAAACTGGTTTATCCAAATCCAACCAATTTCGAGGATCTGTGGGTGTTTCATAGGTAAGACCAAAATAGTCTTTCTCCAAGATATTAAGACCAGCACAAATGGAATTTAGTAAATCACGGCCCTTGGCTTTGCGCTGGAATTTTTATGAACAGAAATTAATAGAAATTTATAAAATTTTTGATTAAAAGAAACTTACATCAATGGTTACATCCAAAATGGAACCATCCAATAAGGTAATACGAGCCAAAGCCGCCTTAGAGTTATTGGCAGGTGACTTTTTACCCTTTGTGGGGGTTTCCGTTTCTGCGGCGGCTGCTGTTTTAGTTTCCGCCGGCATTTTGATTACTTTTACTGTTTAATACTCCTTCAAGTTGTTAATACAATTAAAAATTTTGCAATTTTATTAAATTAAATTTATGCTGCAATAAAAGAGAAACGACAAATGGATTAATTTAAATTGACATTAACTGTTTGAAATCTGTATTTAAACTATATGGCTTTTAGTATAAAATGATTTAATCTGATGTGTTTAAAATAGATTAAAATTTATTTCAATTAAACCGAGATAAAAAAAGAAACAAACTATATGAGCAATACTTTCAAGTGATGTGTCATTTGAACTTCAGACGTTTAGTCCAGTCATCACAGAACTGAAATAAAATACAGTTAAATGTTTTTGTTTTTTAAATCATTTTATTAAATGCTGTCATATTTACATCGCCACCAACCAACCAACCAACCACCACCACAAGTCAATTGTGAGGGATTATATTAAGTACAGTGGGATTCACAAGAAAATGCATTCGATTTATTGTGAATTAGAGAAGTGACCTAGACAAGCCTTAATGAATCATTAATTGGGTTCTATTTTTACAAATAACCTGCAGAGAGGTTATTACACTATCAGTCTAAAAGTCTTGGGTTCAATTTCCATTTGGAAGTCTGGCGAAAGAGTAAGGTAGTTAGGCGGATCACATGTGAGAGGTCTGGTAGTTAAGTGTTATACTCTATTAGTAGTAAGGCTCTGGGTTCAATTCTCATTTGAAACTCTGACAGAGGAGCCTAAGTTTCGGACAGACATACTAACTAACTAACTAACTCTAGCTAACTAGTTCAGTTCTAGTTCAGTTCTGGTTTAGTTCTAGTTTAGTTCTAGTTCAGTTCAAGTTCAGTTCTAGTTCAGTTCTAGTTCAGTTCTAGTTCAGTTCTAGTTCAGTTCTAGTTCAGTTCTAGTTCAGTTCTAGTTCAGTTCTAGTTCAGTTCTAGTTCAGTTCTAGTTCAGTTCTAGTTCAGTTCTAGTTCAGTTCTAGTTCAGTTCTAGTTCAGTTCTAGTTCAGTTCTAGTTCAGTTCTAGTTCAGTTCTAGTTCTAGTTCTAGTTCTATGTTCAGTTCTAGTTCAGTTCTAGTTCCAGTTCTAGTTCAGTTCTAGTTCAGTTCTAGTTCAGTTCTAGTTCAGTTCTAGTTCAGTTCTAGTTCAGTTCTAGTTC
Source organism: Lucilia cuprina (assembly GCF_022045245.1). Taxonomy (NCBI): domain Eukaryota; kingdom Metazoa; phylum Arthropoda; class Insecta; order Diptera; family Calliphoridae; genus Lucilia; species Lucilia cuprina. Next base: position 16,679,999 of record NC_060954.1, read on the forward strand.
AGTTCTAGTTCAGTTCTAGTTCAGTTTCTAGTTCAGTTCTAGTTTCAGTTCTAGTTCTGTTCTAGTTCAGTTCTAGTTCAGTTCTAGTTCAGTTCTAGTTCAGTTCTAGTTCAGTTCTAGTTCAGTTCTAGTTCAGTTCTAGTTCAGTTCTAGTTCAGTTCTAGTTCAGTTCTTTTCAGTTCTAGTTCAATTCTAGTTCGTTCTTGTTCAGTTCTTGTTCAGTTCTAGTTCAGTTTTTAGTTCAGTTCTAGTTCAGTTCTGGTTCAGTTCTAGTTCAGTTCTAGTTCAGTTATGGTTTCAGTTATAGTTCATTTATAGTTCAGTTATAGTTCAGTTTATAGTTCGGTTATAGTTCAGTTATAGTTCAGTTATAGTTTCAGTTCTAGTTCAGTACTAGTTCGGTTTTAGTTCAGTTTTTAGTTCAGTTCTAATTCAGTTCTAATTCAGTTCTAGTTCAGCTTTAGTTTTTATACTAGTCCCGTTACAGAATGACAGAATGAATACCCCGAGAAGGAGGAGGCAATGACAAACATAGTTTAGTCAACAGAAAAGAGATCACTTGGAACCAGTCATCACATTAACTACAGTTATATTTACGAAATAGGTGTGCTGGACAAAAGCAGAGTCAAATTAAACTTTCACGATTCTCCAGTTCTAACGTCTAACTCTAAATGCTCAATTTCCCAGATTGATACCATCTCCAGGAGTTTTCTTTTAAACAAAAGTAAAACAAGTTTCCAATTAGATGAAGTAGTTTTTATTACAAAATTCTTTTAAATAACTACTTTTCTTCACCACTGTATTGTGGCTTAGATATTTTATTGTAAAAAAAACGAATATTTATATTCTGATGACCGCAAATTGTTATATCAAGTGTGAATTGCTGCAATGTCTACTATTTTTTTTCTAAAGCTTCAATAAACGTTTAAATTTCATTTCAATATTCTATTGGAATAAAATAATAATTTATTTATCGATAGCCAATTTGCCGCGGGTTTATTGAAAAAATATAAAACACACATAAATACAAAGTAAAAACATTGATGCGCCACTGTGATTCCCTCTTTGATAGCGTTGTATGACAAATATTTATATGAATTTAAAGCAGCCATGAATTAGTTCTAGAACCACACAACTCTGCTAGAAATTATAAAAAGCGTTGTTGACAGTCGTTCTATAAAATGGTTCTAGGACCGGTTAATTTATCTATCAAAATTGTCGGCATCGTTCAACTTAAATATTTAACACAACGTCAGATATTTAACAGAGTAATTATTAACATTAACAAGTTTCTGACCGACTCCAAGGCGCCACCCTTTTACACCTACATTATTACATTAGTAGACCTCTTCTACATTATATCCACACTTCTAACCTCTTAACCCCTTCTTCAGTTCAAACAAACAAAATTACTCAGAAAAATTGTTTAACAATTCTTTGAAACACAACATGTCTTTGTGTAATTAACACAATTTTGTATTGTTGCTAAATAATTAACTGTAAATTGGGTTAATTTTGAGACCTTTGTAAAGATTTCTTTTTAACTAATTGAAACTCATTAAGTATGAAACATCAATGCTGTCATCATCAGTATTCTAGACGTTAACATCACCATTTTGCTTAGGTGGGAACGAATGAACTTGACATGTTTGTCGAAATATTCCTAAGGATGAATCGAATTAAACCCGTGTTGTACCATAGACAAATACATTGACATAAATTTCGAACAGAATACCTCCTAGAACAGAACTAGAACAGAACTAAAACAGAATTAGAACAGATTTAGAACAAATTTAGAACAGAACTAGAACAGAACTAGAACAGAACTAGAACAGAACTAAAACAGAACTAGAACAGAACTAGAACAGAACTAGAACAGAACTAGAACAGAACTAGAACAGAACTAGAACAGAACTAGAACAGAACTAGAACAGAACTAGAACAGAACTAGAACAGAACTAGAACAGAACTAGAACAGAACTAGAACAGAACTAGAACAGAACTAGAACAGAACTAGAACAGAACTAGAACAGAACTAGAACAGAACTAGAACAGAACTAGAACAGAACTAGAACAGAACTAGAACAGAACTAGAACAGAACTAGAACAGAACTAGAACAGAACTAGAACAGAACTAGAACAGAACTAGAACAGAACTAGAAAGAACTAGAACAGAACTAGAAAAGAAATAGAACAGAACTAGAACAGAACTAGAACAGAACTAGAACAGAACTAGAACAGAACTAGAACAGAACTAGAACAGAACTAGAACAGAACTAGAACAGAACTAGAACAGAACTAGAACAGAACTAGAACAGAACTAGAACAGAACTAGAACAGAACTAGAACAGAACTAGAACTAGAACAGAACTAGAACAGAACTAGAACAGAACTAGAAAAGAACTAGAACAGAACTAGAACAGAACTAGAGCAGAACTAGAACAGAACTAGAACAGAACTAGAATAGAACTAGAATAGAACTAGAATAGAACTAGAACAGAACTAAAAGAGAACTAGAACAGAACTAGAATAGAGCTAAAACCACACCAGAACGGAACTAGATCGGAACTAGAACAGAAGTAGAACTAGAACAGAACTAGAAGAGAACTAGAAGAGAACCAGAACAGAACTAGAACAGAACTAGAACAGAACTAGAACAGAACTAGAACAGAACTAGAACAGAACTGGAACAGAACTGGAACAGAACTAGAACAGAGCTAGAACAGAACAAGAACAGAACAAGAACAGAACTAGAACAGAACAGAACAAGAATAGAACAAGAACAGAACTAGAACAGAACTGGAACAGAACTAGAACAGAACTAGAACAAAACAAGAACAGAACTAGAATGGAACTAGAACAAAACTAGAACAGAACAAGAACAGAACTAGAACAGAACTAGAACAGAACTAGAACAGAACTAGAACAGAACTAGAACAGAACTAGAACAGAACTAGAACAGAACTAGAACAGAACTAGAACAGAACTAGAACAGAACTAGAACAGAACAGAACTAGAACAGAACTAGAACAGAACTAGAACAGAACTAAAACAGAACTAGAACAGAACTAGAACAGAACTTGAACAAAACTAGAACAGAACTAGAACAGAACTAAAACAGAACTAAAACAATACCAGAACGGAAGTAGATCGGAACTATAATAGTACTAAAACAAAACTAGAACTTAACTAGAACAGAACGAGAACAGAACTAGTTCTGTTCTGCCTATGGAACACTCTTTTTCATACAAATAAATTAAAATTTCACCCAAAACCATGTTTATGAACAAATAAGTAAGTAAGTGGTTTTCCTAATTGTTGAATCTTTAAATATTTCTTTTATACAACTTTTTTCTGTTACTTTGGCATTAAATTGAAATGACCCATATGGTGGATCTTTAATTAATACACAACTATAACTTGCAACATTTTGTTATGTTATTTATCAATAATACACTTTTATGTATGTGCAACATCTCCATACAATGGAAAAGAATATATGACTTTTTTCTATATAAGTGCTACAATCCAACAAGTATATATTGCTACACATGAATAGAGCTAATGCCAGCCAAATTCAAAAGAACATGTCTGCGTAGTCATCTGTGCCGTACCCAAGCATGAATGAATGAATGGACTGGTACAAGAAGAAGTTTTGGGTTGAAAAATATTTCCAAAAGAAGATAAGCCAATAATCATATATGGAAAACCATAAATTCTATGAAATCCATATTCAAAATTAGTTTACTAAAAAAGTTCATACAGGTTCATTTATAATTACTTTAAATAGGTTTCCTTCCCTTTATACTTTAGTTCATACATACTAAAAACTAATTGTAAAGAAATAGTAACAAAATACACATAAGAAATTAAATTTTATTGCTGTTCTTTTTTCTTTATTTTTTGAATTATTTTTGCTATTGTTATTCTTAAGTAAATTTACCATGTCGCGTATGTAGGTAAATAAGTTTACGACAAATATTGCAAAATTCTCTGTGTAAAAAAAACGTTAGTTTAAGAGGCACAATGACTGACAATCCGACAATAAACGACTTAAAAACTCCAAGAAATAAGAAAGAACTGAAGTGAATAAAGAAAAAAAGTGCAAAAATAAGAAGAACTAAGTAAAACTTGTAACGGAAGTATATTTAACGGAAGTAAGTATCATTATATTCTATAAAACAACATGATGAAGGGGTTTCTCACACATTATCGATTGTATGTCTGTGTAAACATTGAAACTGTTATTTAAAGGAAATGCTGTTGTTATCCTTTTTTTTTGTAATGAGAAAGAAAAAAAGTTAATGAAATTATAATTTAAAACCCAGCAAACATTCTTTATAGGAGGATAGAACAAGAAGAGAACTGGTGCAGAACTAGAACAGAACTAGAACAAAACTAGAACAGAACTAGAACAGAACAAGAACAGAACTAGATCAGAACTAGAACAGAACTAGAACAGAAATAGAACATAACTAGAACAGAACTAAAACAGAACTAGAACAGAAATAGAACAGAATTAGAACAGAACCAGAACAGAACTAGAACAGAACTAGAACAGAACTAGAACAGAACTAGAACAGAACTAGAACAGGACTAGAACAGAACTAGAACAGAACTAGAACAGAACTAGAACAGAACTAGAACAAAACTAGAACAGAACTAGAACAGAACTAGAACAGAACTAGAACAGAACTAGAACAGAACTAGAACAGAACTAGAACAGAACTAGAACAGAACTAGAACAGAACTAGAACAGAACTAGAACTAGAACAGAACTAGAACAGAACTAGAACAGAACTAGAACAGAACTAGAACCGAACTAGAACAGAACTAGAACAGAATAGAACTAGAACAGAATAGAACTAGAACAGAATAGAACTAGAACAGAACTAGAACAGAACTAGAACAGAACTAGAACAGAACTAGAACAGAACTAGAACAGAACTAGAACAGAACTAGAACAGAACTAGAACAGAACTAGTACAGAACTAGAACAGAACTAGAACAGAACTAGAACAGAACTAGAACAGAACTAGAATCAGTTCTAGTTCAGTTCTAGTTCAGTTCTAGTTCAGTTCTAGTTCAGTTCTAGTTCAGTTCTAGTTCAGTTCTATTTCAGTTCTAGTTCAATTCTAGTTCAGTTCTTGTTCAGTTCTTGTTCAGTTCTAGTTCAGTTTTAGTTCAGTTCTAGTTCAGTTCTGGTTCAGTTCTAGTTCAGTTCTAGTTCAGTTATGGTTCAGTTATAGTTCATTTATAGTTCAGTTATAGTTCAGTTATAGTTCGGTTATAGTTCAGTTATAGTTCAGTTATAGTTCAGTTCTAGTTCAGTACTAGTTCGGTTTTAGTTCAGTTTTAGTTCAGTTCTAATTCAGTTCTAATTCAGTTCTAGTTCAGCTTTAGTTTTTATACTAGTCCCGTTACAGAATGACAGAATGAATACCCCGAGAAGGAGGAGGCAATGACAAACATAGTTTAGTCAACAGAAAAGAGATCACTTGGACCCAGTCATCACATTAACTACAGTTATATTTACGAAATAGGTGTGCTGGACAAAAGCAGAGTCAAATTAAACTTTCACGATTCTCCAGTTCTAACGTCTAACTCTAAATGCTCAATTTCCCAGATTGATACCATCTCCAGGAGTTTTCTTTTAAACAAAAGTAAAACAAGTTTCCAATTAGATGAAGTAGTTTTTATTACAAAATTCTTTTAAATAACTACTTTTCTTCACCACTGTATTGTGGCTTAGATATTTATTGTAAAAAAAACGAATATTTATATTCTGATGACCGCAAATTGTTATATCAAGTGTGAATTGCTGCAATGTCTACTATTTTTTTTCTAAAGCTTCAATAAACGTTTAAATTTCATTTCAATATTCTATTGGAATAAAATAATAATTTATTTATCGATAGCCAATTTGCCGCGGTTTTATTGAAAAAATATAAAAACACATAAATACAAAGTAAAAACATTGATGCGCCACTGTGATTCCCTCTTTGATAGCGTTGTATGACAAATATTTATATGAATTAAAGCAGCCATGAATTAGTTCTAGAACCACACAACTCTGCTAGAAATTATAAAAAGCGTGTTGACAGTCGTTCTATAAAATGGTTCTAGGACCGGTTAATTTATCTATCAAAATTGTCGGCATCGTTCAACTTAAATATTTAACACAACGTCAGATATTTTAACAGAGTAATTATTAACATTAACAAGTTTCTGACCGACTCCAAGGCGCCACCCTTTTACACCTACATTATTACATTAGTAGACCTCTTCTACATATATATCCACACTTCTAACCTCTTAACCCCTTCTTCAGTTCAAACAAACAAAATTACTCAGAAAATTGTTTAACAATTCTTTGAAACACAACATGTCTTTGTGTAATTAACACAATTTTGTATTGTTGCTAAATAATTAACTGTAAATTGGGTTAATTTTGAGACCTTTGTAAAGATTTCTTTTTAACTAATTGAAACTCATTAAGTATGAAACATCAATGCTGTCATCATCAGTATTCTAGACGTTAACATCACCATTTTGCTTAGGTGGGAACGAATGAACTTGACATGTTTGTCGAAATATTCCTAAGGATGAATCGAATTAAACCCGTGTTGTACCATAGACAAATACATTGACATAAATTTCGAACAGAATACCTCCTAGAACAGAACTAGAACAGAACTAAAACAGAATTAGAACAGATTTAGAACAAATTTAGAACAGAACTAGAACAGAACTAGAACAGAACTAGAACAGAACTAAAACAGAACTAGAACAGAACTAGAACAGAACTAGAACAGAACTAGAACAGAACTAGAACAGAACTAGAACAGAACTAGAACAGAACTAGAACAGAACTAGAACAGAACTAGAACAGAACTAGAACAGAACTAGAACAGAACTAGAACAGAACTAGAACAGAACTAGAACAGAACTAGAACAGAACTAGAACAGAACTGGAATAGAACAAGAATATAACTTGAACATAACTAGAATTGAACAGGTTTAGAAGAATTTTTTTGCTGGGTATTGCTTACCCCTATTTTACACGTCTATCCCAACACCTGAGCTTTCTACCTAATAGATTTATAATCTCCTCTTTAACCCCCTGTCTGCCCTTTTATTGCATTTGTTGGCCGTTTGATGGCACAACTCTCTTTTACCAATGGCACATCCATTGAAACATTTTAATTATACCTTGGGGCATAATAATTGAACTCCCCATAGTCTAGACTCCAGACTGGTGCGTTTACATTTGCATTTTTATATTTATGTTCAAATGAACTTTATTACTCTATTAATTCCGTGTTTAACTGTTTGATGGGGCAAGCAATAGCGTGTTTTCTGCTCATATCTATATTTGTTTATTTTAGCAAAAATTTGCCCAAATTTCCGCATAATTTGTTAGTTTTTATTGTTCAAAAAATGTTTAATTACTTATTGCGGTGTTACAATTAAGGTTAAAGTTTTGCCAAGGTGTGTTAAAGTTACATAATTGATAAATAATGGTGAATGAAAGGAAATTGCTGTCAAGTCTCTTAGGAGATTTTCGAGCTTTAAAAAAAGTAAGAGGATTTATAAGGAAACGTGTTATAATAGGTTTAAAGTAGTCATCATCAATTTAGGGAAGATGAACTTTTGAAATAAATATTATTTAAATGAACTTAATAATAAAACGTCACCAAATAGTCTCTTGAACAATATATTTCCGTCAACATTCAAACAAAAACCCAAAAACATATTACATCATTATTTTGACGCCAATTCATTCATCATTCTTATACAACTATTTGCCAACATTCCACACAGTTTTCACTTGCAGTCAACAAAGTCATAAAGAAAACATAAAAGCTATTGTTTTCCACCAAAGAAAATTGATGATGAAAATACTTTTATGTTTAATTTAATAAAGTTTTTTTATTTTATTTTCGTATGTTCTTTTGTTTTACAAATTCTTAATTATATTTAACATGAAATTTTGTTTGTGCTTTTATATAGTTTTTTCCCTTTTATCACTGACGCCACAAAGAAGTCCTTATTACGTACATGTAGACTTTTGCAAATTACTCGTAGTCATATTGTCGTGTTGTTAAACTCACAATCATATAATTTGTAGTCAAATATTTTGCCGCCAGTTGGCGTCAAGACCCTATTTGGTCTTTTTTCTTTTTCATTATACTTCTTCTTTGATTTCATAGACAGATCCTTTTAACATAAAGTAAAAGCGGAAGTTTGCTTATTTCTCTGTTTATTTTTCTTATATGGATGGATGGTTAGTTTGTTGTACAGGAAATTAAATTTAAATTGCTTTAATACGGACATAATGTTAAACAGACACAGAAATACTTTTAGTCCTTGGACAACAAACATATGTTAAATATAGTTGATAGACTTCAATCATGTCATCATCCTGTGAGTATGATCATAAACCATTTGCTAGAGAAATAAATAAATTTCAACTATTGACCATGACATGTCAGATAACAGACTAGTATATAGTTTTGAATGTAGTTTAGTCTGCAGTTCAGAATATAGGCTAGTGTGTTGTACAAACTTTAGTCTAGTTTAAGACCATAGTTATAGTGTACTGTTAAGTCCAAAGTCTGGACTATATTCCAGACAATAGAACAGAACTAGAACAGTAATAGAACATAACTAGAGCAGAACAGAACTAAAACAGAACTAGAGCAGAACAGAACTATAACCATAACAGAACTAAAACAGAACTAGAACAGAACTAGAACAGAACTAGAACAGAACTAGAACAGAACTAGAACAGAACTAGAACAGAACTAGAACAGAACTAGAACAGAACTAGAACAGAACTAGAACAGAACTAGAACAGAACTAGAACAGAACTAGAACAGAACTAGAACAGAACTAGAACAGAACTAGAACAGAACTAGAACAGAACTAGAACAGAACTAGAACAGAACTAGAACAGAACTAGAACAGAACTAGAACAGAACTAGAACAGAACTAGAACAGAACTAGAACAGAACTAGAACAGAACTAGAACAGAACTAGAACAGAACTAGAACAGAACTAGAACAGAACTAGAACAGAACTAGAACAGAACTAGAACAGAGCTAGAACAGAACAGAACTTGAACAGAACTAGAACAGAACTAGAACAGAACTAGAACAGAACTAGAACAGAACTAGAATAGAACTAGAACAGAACTAGAACTAGAACAGAACTAGAAAAGAACAGACGATAGTCTAGTGTATAATCCTGACGATAGTGTAGCCTATAGTCCTGACGATAGTCTAGTGTATAATTCGGACGATAGTCTAGACGAGACTATATTCTACTCTATAGTCCAGGCTTAGTCTATTCTATAGCCCAGACTTAGTCTATTCTATAGTCAGACTCAGTCTACTCTATAGACTAGACTAAGATCTACTCTATAGTCCAGACTTAGTCAACGCTACAGTTCAGACTATAGTCACTTATATACTGTATAATTCAGACTATAGGCTACTCTCTAGTCTAGACAATAGTCTGCTTTATAGTCCAGACTATAGTCTAGTGAATAGTCCTGACTCCAGTCTAGTCTATAGTACTGACCATTGTTCAGTCTATAGCGTAGTCTATTGTGCAATGTGTAGGACAGCCTATAGTGCGAACTATGGTTTAGTCTATAGCACCGACAATAGTTTGGTCTATAGTCCTGACTATAGACGAGTTCTTACTTAATATGCTGTTTAAACAATAGGCAAATCTCCAGCAATTAGTGCATGGAAATGGTGTAGTTCTAATTTACTAGAACACGTCCTGCTTTCTATTTAGTATTCCGTGTAACTACTACATACATTGTACATGTATTATGTATGTGTTTGTGAAAAATTTATTTACAAGTTTTCATTTTATGTCTTGACAGGATATTGTATTTTAATTTGCCTTGTTTTAGAACACGCATACACTCGATGCTGGTAACCATATAGTATTCTCAACCCCATTTTTTAGCCGCCCAAAAAGTCATAAATTTTTGGCGTCACAGTTTTATGTCACTTTCAGCAAAATGAACAAATAAGTAAAGTCAGTTTGTCTCCTAGTTTCCATTAAAAAAATTTACTGCTTGAAGTCTGTCTGTCTAGAGGGTCAAATGTTATTTACGCGCTTTTTTCTTCATTTTATAGTTCGTCATATAAAGTTTGATTTTTATTATATTTTTGTTTTGTTTTTAAAACAAAGTACTTTTGTTCTTAATATTTATTGTTTTAGTAATTTAAGAAAAATTGCATTTTAACGACAGCTATTTAAAATCATTGAAAATTTTATTTTATTTGAAAGTTGGAAAAGTTTTGCTGTGGCAAATATTATACAAGTGATGATGTTATTCGGTAGTGGGATCAATAAAGGATGCCAATTATTATTAAGGGGTCATATGTTGTAACCAATGCCAAGAAACGCCAGTACTCTTAGACGGAGATGATGTCACATATTCGTATATATGATTAAACAAAGAAAGCTCGAATCGCTAATATATCGGATTATTTTTCTTAATACTGTATTTTTACATCAAATTTAATATGAATCTTTTAAGTCTCTTCTTTCTCCATTATGTCTTGTTTTAATTTATGTACAACATTTTTTTCCATAATTTAATCCTTTTCATTACTGTCACTTACATATTACACTTTCAATTGTAATGAAATTCCGCAAAATTTATTTCGTACGCTTTTCTTGTCATAAAATATGAGTTAATTAATTTAATTTTTACATTGTATGTACGAACATGATTAATGTAAGTTTTCCCTCTTATTACAAACAATATATTCATTCATTCATTCATTCATTCATTCCTTCATTCAGTCATATTATGACAATCATATTACTACTTACAACAAAGATAATATGTCTACTAAATTTAACGCCTCATAATGTGGCATACCACAAAACAAATCATTTAGACATTGGCACACACGCTCACGCATAAAACACATACATACACACTTATAAAGAAGAAATTACTTTTGAAACATTTTTTTTACAATACCGCTGCGCTGCTCTCAGTCCGTAGCCATAAAACTAAATTGTCACTTTATCGTCCCATTTAAAGCAATAAGTTGACAAGTTTTTGTTGTAAGGCCCAAGAACGTTTAGGGAAAAAGAAGTAAGGGTCCTTAAATGTTAATCGGTTAACAGAAAAATATAAGGATATAAATGTGTAATTATTTTAACCCTAAAAATTTTTGCTTGGGAAATTTGGAGCCTTTTTTACTAAAAAAAAGTCTATTGACTAGTCTACACTATAGTCTAGTATATCGCCCAGACTTTAGTCAAGTTCATAGTCCAAATTTTAGTCTAGTCTATAGTCTATTCTCTATAGTTCAGACTTTAGTCTATAGTCCAGTCTACAGTCCAGACATTTATCTAGACTATAGTTCAGAATTTAGTCTAGCATATAGCTCAGACTTAACTATAGTGTAGTTCAGCTTTTAGTATAGATTATAGACTACAATTTATTCTAGTCTATAGTCCAATCTTAGTCTAGACTTTAGTCTATAGTCCAGACTTTGTCTAGTATATAGTCCAAACTTTTGTCTAGTCTACAGTTCAGTATCGAGTGTAATTCTGATTTCAGTCTAGTCTATAGTATAGACTTTAAAGTCCAGACTTTAGCCTAGTCTATAGTCCAGACTTTAGTCTAGTCTATAGTCCAGACTTTAGTCTAGTCTATAGTCCTGACTTTAGTCTAGTCTATAGTCCAGACTTTAGTCTAGTCTATAGTCCAGACTTTAATCTAGTCTATAGTCCAGACTTTAGCCTAGAATATAGTAAAGGCTTTAGTCTAGTGTATAGTCCAGACTTTAGTCTAGTCTATAGTCCAACCTTTAATCTAGTCTATAGTCCAGACTTTAGCCTAGTATATAGTAAAGACTTTAGTCTAGTCTATAGTCCAGACTTTAGTCTAGTGTAGAGTCCAGACTTTAGTCTAGTCTATAGTCCAGACTTAAGTCTAGTCTATAGTCCAACATTTAATCTAGTCTATAGTCCAACCTTTAATCTAGTCTATAGTCCAGACTTTAGTCTAGTCTATAGTCGAAACTTTAGTCTAGTCTATAGTCCAGACTTTAGTCTAGTATATAGTAAAGACTTTAGTCTAGTCTATAGTCCAAACTTTAGTCTAGTCTATAGTCCAGACGTTAGTCTAGTCTATAGTCCAGACTTTTGTCTAGTCTATCGTCCAGACTTTAGTCTATAGTCCTAGACTATTCTAGTCTATAGTTCAGACTGATCTCTTGATTTTTATTGATTATTCAATGCTATGTTGTATAGATTATTGACTAGACTTTTGAATAGTCTATTGACCAGTTTATTGAAGAGTTTATTAACTGGTTCACTAACTTGTCTATTGTCTGGGCCATTAACTAGTCCACTGACTTTTGACCAATCTATTGATTGGACTATTGTCTAGTCCATTTTTAACTGGTCTTTTGAGTAATGTATTGACTGGTCCAGTGACTAGTCTATTGAATAGTCTATCTACTGTTATATTAACTATTGACTAGATGATTGACAAGTTTATTAATCCTTTGACTGTCCTAGTGACTGGCATATTTCCTTGTCTGTTGACTAGCCCATTGGCTTATCTATTGACTAGTCTATTGTCTATTGACTAATCCAACGAGTGGTCTATTGATTATGACTAGTCTGTTATGTCTGATTATGAAGTCGTCTATTGACTAGTCTGTTAACTAGTTATCAGACTGGTCTATTGGCTAGTCTAACTCTTGACCAGTTTTGTTATGTATTTTAGGATCTTCCTTGCCAACTTAAACCATTTAAGGTTTAATATCATTTAGCTCACTTGTATGTTGTATGTAGGCGCAGCAGCAACTTGTTGTACAATGACTAACTATTTGCCCTTTAAACGTTTAAAAAAGAAACAACTTAATAAAATGTAAATTGTTATTATTTTAGTTGATAATTGTACCTTAAGGAATTTTTATAGAATTATGTAAATTTTACAATGATGTAACAATTTACATGATACATTTTTCGTTTCGAAAAGAGTACTTAACTTGGTAAAAACTTACATTCCAAAGTTGAGCGCAGCAAATTTGCTCAAATTTGTAATATGTTCAACTTTTTTTTAAATATTTTTCAAATTTTCTATTTATTATTTTTATAAAAAATTAAATATTTATTTTAAAATTTCGTAAAAAAAATATTAAAATACACTTACATTATAAATGTTTTATTCTGGTATTTCGGTGCAGTTCATGTAGTAAAAATGTTGTAGATTTTAAATAATATTTTAGTCGTTTTCAAGATGTTGTTTAGATGTGGTTGTTGTTGTGTTCTTTTTTTCAGAATGTAGTAAAATAAATGCTGTAAAGAGAGAAAAAAACATTTTTGATTAAAATAATATATAAAATTTTTTTCACAAAATTTTGTTTTATAATTTTACAAAAATAATTTTCAAGGTTTTCTTTTAACATTTTTAACATTTTCACATTTACACAAATGAAAGGGAAAATATAAATAATTTATATGATGGCATCATAATGTGATAATAAAACTAGAAAGATACAAATAAATAAACAAATAACAACTAAGAAACCGGTATAATTTGTTTTGTTTTATTTCTTTCTTTTTCTAAGATATTTAAATTGAAAAAGTTCTATAATATAGATTTCAAAACGTTTTCGAAACAAATAATGATGACGTGTGCCACGGTTAAGGAATACGAGTGAGTGGTTCTGATGATGAGGTCATTTTGTTTGTTTCTATCCAGACGAGTTTGTAAATCAATAAAATTTGTGAGGGATACATGTTTTAGATAAAATGTTTCGTTTTTCGTTTCTATTTAGATAGAATAGTTAAAGTATGTAATTATAGAAAACAACTCGAATAAAACTTTAATTATTTATATCATAAAATTTTAAATTAGAATCAGTTTTTGAAATGTTTAGTTTTATATAAACGTACTATAGTTAAGACTATGGACTAATCTATAGTCAAGACTATAAACTAAACTATAGTCAAGATTTTAAACTAATCTATGGTCACGACTATAGACTAATCTATGGTCAAGACTATAGACTAAACTATAGTCAAGACTATAGACTAACTATAGTCAAGTCTATAGACTAATCTATAGTCAAGACTACAGACTAAACTATAGTCAAGACTATAGACTAACTATGGCTAAGTCTATAGACTAATCTGTAGTCAAAACTATAGACTAATCTATAGTCAAGACTATAGATTAATCTATACTCAAGACTATAGACTAATCTACAGTCAAGACTACAGACTAATCTATAGTCAAGACTATAGACTAATTTATAGTCAAGACTACAGACTAATCTATGGCCAACGCTATAGACTAATCTACAGTCAAGACTATAGACTAATCTATAGTCAAGACTATAGACTAATCTATAGTCAAGACTATAGACTAATCTATAGTCAAGACTATAGACTAATCTACAGTCAAGACTATAGACTAATCTATAGTCAAGACTATAGACTAATCTATAGTCAAGACTGTAGACTAATCTATAGTCAAGACTATAGACTAATCTATAGTCAAGACTATAGACTAATCTATAGTCAAGACTATAGACTAATCTATAGTCAAGACTATAGACTAAACTATAGTCAACACTATATACTAAACTATAGTCATGACTATAGAGTAATCTATAATCAAGACTATGGACTAATACATTGTCAAGACTATAGACTAACATTAGTCAACTCTATAGACTAATCTGTAGTCAAGACCATAGTCCAATCTACAGTCAAGACTATAGACTACTCTATAGCCATCTATAGTCAAGACTATAGACTAATCTATAGTCAAGACTACAGACTATACTATAGTCAATACTATAGACTAAGCTATAGTCAATACTATAGACTAAGCTATAGTCAAGACTACAGACTAACTATAGTCAAGTCTATAGACTAATCTGTAGTCAAGACTATAGACTAAACTATAGTCAAGACTATAGACTCATCTATAGTCAAGACTATATACTAATCTATAGCCAAGACTATAAACTAAACTATAGTTAAGACTACAGACTAAACTATAGTCAAGACTATAGACTAATCTATAGTCATGACTATAGACATATTTATAGTCAGTACTATATACAAATCTATAGTCAGAACTATAGACCAATCTATAGTCAGGACTATTGACCAATCTATAGTCAGGACTATAGACCAATCTATAGTCAAGACTATTGACCAATCTATAGTCAGGACTATAGACCAATCTATAGTCAGGACTATAGACCAATCTATAGTCAAGTCTATAGACTAATCTATAGTCAAGACTATAGAGTAATCTATAGTCAGGACTATAGACTAATCTATGGTTAGGACTATAGACCAATCTATAGTCAGGACTATAGACCAATCTATAGTCAAGTCTATAGACTAATCTATAGTCAAGACTATAGACTAATCTATAGTCAGGACTATAGACTAATCTATAGTTAGGACTATAGACTAATCTATAGTTAGGACTATAGACAAATTTATAGTTAGGACTATAGACCAATCTATAGTCAAGACTATAGACCAATCTATAGTCAAGACTATAGACTAATCTATAGTCAAGACTATAGACTAAACTATAGTCAGGATTATAGACCAATAAATAGTCTGGACTATACCCCAATCTATTACCGGCATTTTATAAATAACTTTTTATTTAAAAGTAATAATTCATTATTTATTTAGTAATTATTAACTTTTTTATAAAACTACTAAAATCACGTTGTTACTTTTTAGTTATTTTTTTTTAATTAGTTATTGTTTTCTTATACTAATTTAAATTGTATTGTTTTTTTTCAAGATTTTTTACTTAATAAAAAACATTTTTAAATGTTTTTGTTTTTTTTAGCAGAATCAATGATGCGGTTGTTTGCTGTTGTTGTTGATGATGATGTTAATGATGACATAAGCCTGTTTAAATTCAACTTATTTTGCGTCTTCCCCCTAAAGTGTTTTTATATTTGTCTAAAATAAACGCAAAAATGCCGGCTACTGTAAACAACAAAATTAAGTAACAAATAAAATAAATTCTTGCTTGTTTTTTGTATTTTTTCTTATATTTTGAAATAATTTCATGTGCAATGAATGTATTTTCGTTCCTTTTTTTTTGATTTGTAGCCACTTTTGGTTTTGTTTTTATAAATTTGAAAAATATGTATTATTTGTTGTTGTTTGTGGTAACTGAAAATACATATTCTGAATAAACTTGAACTAAATATATTGAGAAGTGTGACTTTTTTTTGGTTTGAAATAGAAATGGTTTTTTTTTTTTATTGGCACATTAATAAGAAAGAAAAATGACGTAAGATATCAATTATTAAGTTAAATTTTAATTAAAAAATTTAAGAAAATTTTGATGATTTTATTCAATTAAAGTCATAATAAATATAATCTGGCAACCCTTCTTCTTAGTAGTTAAATATGGCAACACTTTGCATATTATATCTCAGACTATATATTAAATTATAATACATAGATAGATTAAATTATAATAAACTATGGACCAAGAGAGAGACTAACTTATGATCTATACCATAATCTAGTCTATGGTCTAGATTATAAGATTATGGTCAGGAATATAATTCATATTCTATATTAGACCATAAATGATTGTTCAGACTTCACAACGGACTATGATTAAAGTCCATACTAAACTATAGCCCAGATTATATATCCAACTATAGTTTAGACAAGCAGATTACAGTCGATTGTCACGACTATAACTACAGTACAATCTTCCACGATTATAGATATATTAATCTAGACTACAGATTAATCTGCAGATCGAACTATATAATAAACTATAATCTAGGCTATGGACTAAATCATAGACTTAACTATAGTCTATCCAATGATATAAATCAGAAACTATAGACAGATAATAGATCAAACTATAGACCATAGTTCTTAGACTTTAGTCACAGATTATAAGCTTAACTACTACATATTGTACAGAAGAGACTATAGTCTAGAATAAAGACTACTCAATAGTCTAATTTATAGACTAAACTATAGTTTAGACAACATTATAAACTATAGTCTATATACTAAACTAAAGACTATAAATTATAAGATTAAATACTAAACTAAAGACTACACTATAGTCCAGACGACAGAGGAACTATAGTCCAGATTATAAGATTATATACGAGACCATATTTCAAATCGTATACTCTACATAGAACAATAGTACATACTATCTACTAGTCTGTCCAAACTTCATAAGAGATTATAGTCCAGACTATAGACTTAATTATGGTCCAGGCAATGGACAAGATTATAGGCTAGGCTACATCCAAGATTATAGAAAACAAGACTAATCCAGATTATAGATTAATATGTAGATCAAACTGTATCTTTAGTATAGATTATGGACTTAACTATAGTCCAGACTAAAGATTTAAATTTAATTTACACTACAGACTAAGATATAGTCCAGACTATAGACCAAACTATAGGGCAGATTATAGATTAAACTAAAGCACAAACTAAAGATCAATCTATAGTCCTATTGATAGGTTAAACTGAAGAAATATATGTATTTACTATAGCTCATAGTCCAGACTATAGACTAGACTTTAGTTCAGATTATATAGTTTGAAACTTAACAATAATCCAGACTATAACTAAACTATAGATCAAACTATAGTCCCGACTATAAGCCAAACTACGCATTAGTCCAGACTATAGACGAAACTATAGGGCAGACTATATGCAGTCTAGGAAATAGATCAAGCTATACAACATACCATAGTTCAGACTTTAGACTTAATTAGTGGTTAGTGTTTTAGTCTGGTAGACCGGAGGTGGTGGCTTCGATTCTCACCTGTGGCACTGATTAAGGAGCGCACAACAGGTCCGATAGAAGCCTAAGTGTATTTCTTCGGATTTGATGTGTATACTTCCTCCTTTCAAACTAACTATAGACTAAACTATGTAATAACTGTAGTCTAGACTATATTTAGTCTATATTTCAGACTTTAGTCTAGATTATATAGTTTAAAACTTAACATTAGTACAGACCATATGCTAGATACTAATGACTAAACTATAGTCCAGAGTACACACAATAAACTATAGTCCAGACAATAGATCAAGCTATACACCAAACTATTGTTTAGACTACAGTTTAAACTATAGTCTAAACTGTAGTTCAGACTATATTCAGTCTACAGTCCAGACTTTAGTCCATATTATATAGTTTAAAACTTAAACCATATACTAAACTATCGTACTACAGAATAAGCTATATTCCAGACTAAAGCCTTCACTATAGTCCGGAGTACAGACAATAAACTATAGTCCAGACTATAGACTAAAATGTAGTCCCGGCTATATATTAGAATTTAGTTTAAATTATAAGCTAAATTGTTACAAATTTTATAGGGGAAACTATAGTCCACAATACAGACTACAGACTAAACTATAAACTAAGCTATAGCCTAGATTATTTATTGAATTATAGTCCAGACTACAGACTAAAACATAGTATAGCCTATTGGCTAAACTATAGTCCTGACTATAGCTTAAACTACATACAACCCGGATGATAGTTCAAACTATATGTATATAGATTAAATTATAGTCCAGCCTATGAAGTAAGAGTTCAGTTTAAAGTTTTAAACTACAACAAAAATTCTCATTTACAATGGAATGTGGAGAAATCTATGCGATTATCTTGATCTCTTGGAACTCTATACGAATTTATAAAATTAATATTTCCAATTGTGCACAAGTACCCACAATTTTTTTCTCTAAATACCAGACATTTTAAAGTGAAAATATTATAGATATTTTTTTATATTTTTTAAATAAATAATAATAAAATTCCATTTAAAAAAGTGGGCAACAAGTGGTGGCAGGCCGTCAGGCACAATACAATCATTTAAGAAACATTGTTTGGATAAATAAATGATGATAATATGTATGTGCTTCTCATATAAATATCATGATTAATTGAATAATTTAAACTGCAGTTCCAATGACAGTGATCAAGTAGCAAAAGCTAGAGGTGGAGAATGAGATGGTGATGACAGTGCCCACTGCGGCAATTTATGAAAAATTATTAGAAATTCATAAATTTAAAATATATTTATGTTTTCTTTTAATATTTAAAATTATTTAAAAATTTAGTAAATTTAGTTAAAAAACAAAATTAATTTTATAACCTTGCGTTTTTTTAACAACTATGAATCTTAAGTTGTATTTGGAATTTCATTTCAATAGTGGGAATATTTATTATTTTTTTATGAAAAATTAACAAAAAAAACTATGTACAATTGTTTTTCCTTATGTTTGTTATAACTAAGTATTGTAATTTTAAAGTTTTTTTCTTTTTAATAAAACATTTCGCAAACGGAAATAACAGAGTTTTTGTTTAAATTTTCATTAATTTTTTTTTTTTGTAAATTTCAAACAACAATAATAATAAAATACCTCAAAAAACAAAGCATTGTAATTTGAGATTAATTAGCATTATTTTTGATTTCAATATAATTAACAACTTTAATTAATTCTCGCAAGGTAATTAGATTTAACAAGTTTTTTTTTACACAAAAAAAAACAAAACCTTGTTTGAAAATACTTTTTAATGTAATTTTTTTGGAAAAATTGTTTAATGTTGTTAAACATTTTAAAATTTAATTTATTTAGAGTTTAGACTACTGATCCAACTTTTAATCGAAGCATAGTTAGTTATAGCCCTTACTATAATCCAGACTACAGAGAAACTATAGTGCAGAGTTTAGACTTAACTACAGTTCAGAATATAGGACATACAATAGGCCAGACTAAAGACTATACTATAATCCAGACTGAAGACTAAACTATAGTCCAAAATACAGACATAACTATAGTTAAGAATAGAGAATAATCCAGACAATGGATTGAGCTGTCATATCAAAAACTGAACTATAGTCCAGACCATATCCAAAACTACAGCCTAGACCAGAAAATAAGCTATAGTCCATGACTTAGCTACAGTACAGAATAGACTGAACTACTGCCCACAATCTAGTAAAAACAATAGTTCTGACTATAGACCGAACTATAGCCCCGACTATGCACAGAACTATACACCAGATTATAATCAATTGTCCCAAATACAATCTAGAATATATAGGCTAGATAACAGTGCTATTATGCAGACTATACTTCTGATTATAGAACGAACTATAGTCCAGACTATAGACCAAACAACACCAAGACAACAGACTAACCAATAGTTCAGACTCTGAACAAAACTATGGAATAAAGTATTAGATTATTAACTATAGTCCGAACTGTAGACTAGATTCTTAACTATAGTTCAGACTAGAGTCTAAACAATAAAATATAGACTTAACTATATACTGAACTATAGTTCAGACTAGATACTTAACTATAGTCTAGACAAAAGACTAAACTTAAGTCAAGACAATAGACTATAGTCCAGACTAGATTCTAAACTATAGTCCAGACTAAATTTTAAACTATAGTCCAGACTGTATTCTAAACTATAGTTCAAATTAGATTCCAAACTAAAGTTCAGACTAGAGACCAAACCATAATCTAAACTATAGTTCAGACTAAAGACCAATATAGTCCAGACTATAGACTAAACTATAATTCAAACTATATTCGAATCTATAGTTCAGACTAAAGTCTAAACTATAGTCCAGACTACGGACTAAACTACAGTTCAGGAGAGATTCTAAACTATAGATTAAACTATAGTTCAGACTACATAGACTAAACTATTGTATAGCCTAGATTCTAAACTATAGTGCAGACTAGATCCTAAACTTAAGTTCAGACAGGAAACCAACTATAAACTAAAATTTAGTCCAGACAAGATACTAAACTATAGTTCAGACTAGAGACTAAACTATAGTCCAGACTAACTTAACTATAGTTCATACTAGAGACTAAACTATAATCCAGACTAAAGGCTTGACTATAGTCCTGACTAAACACTAAACTATAGTTCAGACTATCGACTAAACTATAGTCAAGACTAGTGACTAAACTATAGTTCAGACTAGAGGCTAAACTATAATTCAGACTGTAGGCTAAACGCTAAACTATAGTCCAGACTATAGACAAAACTATAGTTAAAACTATCGACTAAAACATAGTCCAAACTAGTAACTAAACAATAGATTAAACTATAGTTCAGACTAGATACTAAACTATAGTTCAGACTAGAGGCTAATCTATATTTCAGACTAAAAACTAAACTATTATCAAGACTATGAACTAAGCTATAGTCTGACAATGAACTAAACTATAGTACAGACTATGAACAAAACTATGGTTAAGACTATAGTCAAAATTATAGTTTTCAGGACAGTAGTTTAAACTTTAAATTTAAAAAAAAAAACCTTTTAATCTCGACTATAGATTAACCCCTAATATTGCCTTAACCACAGTCTCGACTATAAACTAACAAACCTTAAAGACATTTCTATTAAAAATTACAAATTTTTCTCACAATATTCCCTATACACCCATATAATATCTGGAATTTAATTGAAATTATATTATGCGTTGCTAATAAACGGTTATTAAATTCTCTTCATTATAAAAACGAACAAAAAAAGTTAATTGTAGACACACACTATATAAATTATTAAATTAAACAATATGCCACCATTTGACTAAATTTTAATATCATGTACACAATATTTTGAAGGTCTTAATTTTACAAACAAATTTTTATTTGGGAAAAAATGGAAAGAAAAAACTAGACAATGAATGAGAACAGCTTAACGATGAATGATGGCACACACATGAGAAAAAAAATGTTTCTCTAATAAACCGAAATGTTACAAAAGAAAACAACAAAAATAAAATATAATTTAAATTAAGAAATGGTCAGTCAGTCTGTCAGCAAGTCAGTCATAATATCTAGATGGCGTCATCGTCGTCATCATCATAAATGAAAAGCAATTTGAAAAAAAAACACCCGCAATAAGAAACAAATAAATGAATACTAACGCTTTTACTGTATACTTTGATACAAATGTAGAACCATTATCCAAATATCGTAAGCATTTCAGTGTGTTGCGTGTATGTGTGTGTGTGTGAGAGTATGTTAGTACTTTTCTGTTGGCTATCTGTCTGATCTCAATTTGGCACAACTGCCAAACAAACAATCCAATTACTAAAATGTGTTTGCTAGAGAGCAATAAATTCGAATATTTTTATAAGTAATCGGTTGTTTAAAAAAACGATTTAAAGTATTGGTTCAATTATTTGTATTACAAAAAAATAAACTATATAAAATTTTCTTAATTTTCTTTTGCAACAAAGACTTAATCGAAATCCTCTGCACACCGAATTATTAAAAACCCTTTAATATCCAAATACCCATAAAAGCAAATACCCATTAACCGTTAATTCAAAATTCTCTGCGTTTCTATAATCGCACAAATGAATTGTGCGTAACATAACGCAACGCAACATTCACTAAAATGGCTTCTTTTTGCTTATATTTTATTAAAAATAACAAAAAACAAAAACTACAAATAGAATTTTGAAATTATTTATTGCTATTTTTAGTTTAGTCGTTTCATAAATAAAGAACTTGAAAATATATAAATAATAGCACCACTATATAGTATTTTTTTGAATTTTTTAGCTGTTCTATGAATACAATAGAAGATTCATTTAATTTGTAACAAATTAATCTTCTTAACGTGCAACTTATTGATTGTAGAATCAAACTAGAATTTATTCACTTAAATGGGCCATTGTTTGGTTCCATAACGGTGTTTGAGTAGTACTTAAGTAGTGTTACTACTAAATTGGATATTAATGGAGAAATAATATATACATATGGGTCAGGGAGTTTCGTTCAGTTTATATTATAGTTTTAGACTATATTAAGGTCAATATTCTAGATTAAAGAAGAGACCATTGGCTAAACTATAGTTTAGCTCAGAATCTAGACAAAAGTTCAGTCATAGTCTGGTCTAAACTGCAGTCTAATATATAGACTAGCTATAGTACCATATATAAACAGAAATATAATCCAAACTAGAATGTTATTTACACAATAGATTTATGTTCAACACAATATCTAGAAGCACTATAATATAGTCTATAGTCTAGACTATAAGTGTAGGCTATAGTCTACTAGCCAAGTGTCTACGCTATAGTCAAGTCTATAGTCTGAACTATAAAGTAGTCTATAGTCCAGTTTACAGCCTGGGCTATTGTCAGGTCTATAGCATGGAGTTAATTTTAGTCTATAGTCTGGGTTACACTCTAGTATAGTCTTGCCTATGGTCTAACATAGATTCTAGTCTATAATCCGTACTATAGTCTAGTCTATAATCGGGACTATAGTATTGTCTTTAGTCTAGACAATAGTCTTGTCTTTAGTCTGGACTATAGTCTTGTCTTTAGTCTAGACCATAGTCTTGGCTTTAGTCTGGACTACAGTCATGTCCTTCGTTTGGACAATAGACTTGTCTTTAGTCTGGGCCATAGTGGAGTCTAAAGTCTGGATTATAGTCGAGTCTATAGTCTGGTCTATAAACTAGTCTATAGTCTAGTTTACAGTCTAGACATGGAACACAGTCTAGTCTATAGTCTAGACTATAGTTTAGTCTTTAGTTTGGACTATAGTGAATTCTATAAGATTATAGTTAAGTCTATAGTCTAGGCAATAATCTAGTCATTCGTCTGGACTATAATTTAGTCGATGGTCTGGACTGTAGTCTTGTCTATAAATGGTACTATAGTCTAGTCTATAATCGGGACTATAGTATAGTTTATAGTCTGAACTATAAACTAGACTATAGTCTAGTATAGACTGTAGCCTAGTCTACAGTTTGGACTATGGTCTAGTCTTTGGTTCGGACTATAGTTTAGTCTATAGTATAGAGTGTAGTCTAGTCTATAATCGGTCATACATAGTCAAGTCAAATCCGACTATTCTATGGTCTGAACTATAGTCTAGTTTCTAGTTTAGTCTGGTTTCTAGTTTAGTATATGGTCTGGACTAAAGTTTAGTCTGCTCTGGACTTAAGTGTAGTCTAAAGTCTGGACTTTATTCTAGGCTATAATCTAGACAATAGTGTAGTCTATAGTCTTGACTATAGCCTAGTCGTTAATCGGTGCTTTACATTATAGTCTAGTCTGTAGTCTATACTATGGTGTATTCTATAGTCTGTACTATGTTGTGGTCTATAGTCTGGACTATGGTGTGGTCTAAACTATAGTCTATTATATAATTTAGACTAAAGTGCAGTCCATAGTCTAGAATATAGTGTAGTGTAGACTATAGTCTAGACTATGATATATTCTATTGTTTAGTCCATAGATATGATAATAGTGTTGTTTATAGTTTTTGCAATAGGCTAGACTATAGTCCGGTCCAATCTATATAGTGGACTACTGTCTAGGATAAAATATGAACTATAGTGTAGTCTGTAGTTTTGACAACAGTCTAGTCTACAGTCTGGTCCAGTCTATATTGTGAACTATTGACTAACGTAAAGTCTGGACAATAGTCTGTACTATAGTACAGTTTATTTTATTGATAAATGAATGTAATTCTCAAGACCCCTACTCGTATAAAAAATTAAAACAATTTCCTTTTATAAAAAAAACTCAATAAAAATTTAAACAATTAATTAATGGAAAAAGTAAATTACTAATTGTAAATTGTAGTTAAACTATAAAAACTTAACTTGAAAACAACAACTGCTGTTAATTTAACAAAAGTTTCACCCAAGATAGACAATAATAAAATAAAATGTAGAAAAAAAAAAAACTACAACAAAAATAAGTAAGTGGAAATTAGTTTTAGAAAGTTTAAAAAGGGTTCAATTGAAAATTGATGGTCATCATACATGAGGCAGCAATAAAAATCAATTGAATGGGTTGGACGGAAAATGTTAAGACAGCAATTTTCAAATTGTAGGTTTTTTAAAATGTTTTTTTTTTTCATTTTTATGAGCTGAAGAACTGACTATAGAAACCATCATAAACTTGCAACAAACTTTTTATCAGGCATTAAACAGACACGGATGCCAATAGCAATCGTCTTTTTTCCCCTTTGTTTTCATTCATGATCATCATGAGCAATTGCTGCTGGTGCTGCTGTTGCAATAATGTATTTAATCACAATTATTGTTTGTTTGATATATTATAAGTTTTTCTTTTTGTTTTTTTCGAAACTTTTGATGTGATTTTCAATAGACAAGACAATTGTTCAAATATGTATATGGAAGGCAGTTTGGAGTTTATTTAGTAATGACTATGGCCAGAGTACGGACAGTCAAATATTCTTTCTTTTCTCTTCTCTTTCTACACCATCAGTCATTCACCAAATAAACGTAACATTGTTACAGCAACTATTGATTTTTATTAAAGGCAACAACTAGTTGCGTGTTGCAAGCTATTTGTGTATGTAGTTTTACATGCAGTAAATGTGTGTATATGTATGTATGTTGTTTGCAACATGTACAGTTTTATTGTTTTTGTTTTGTTTAAAATTTTTAATTGTTTTTACAATTGACTTCATCTTCACCATCATCGTCAAATAAACCAACAACATGATCATCAAAAAAACTGCCAGAGAAGTATGGAAAACAAGGAAAAATTTTTTAAACAAATTGAAATGTCAATCAATCATGAAAATTTTAAAAGAAAATAAAACAATAACAACATTAATATTTGTATCGTTTTAAATGATTTATTACTGCGTATAAAGTATGAGAGAAAAAACAAACCAACATATTGTACAAATACTTGCAACATTGTGTGGCTTTAATAAAACACATACATACATACTTTAATTTCAAAATTTTATAAGCCTACCAACTAATATATGCCGCAAATGTTAATGACAGCTGTCAGAGTATTGAAAGTGCCCTAGATTATGAAGCCAAAACCTGACGATCATATAATCGTCAATCTTTATTACTATAGTAACTATGGTAAAGTTTGGACTAAGAACTACTCTAAAGTTCAGACTATAGACTACTGTATTCCCAAACATAGAATAGACTAAGAACTACTCTAAAGTTCAGACTATAGAATACTGTATTCCCAAACATAGAATAGATAAATGGAACGACTATAGATTTCAAATAAGACCATAGACTAAACTATAGACTAGACCAGATTATAGACTAGATCCAGACGCGCCTGATCTAGTCTATAGACTAGATTATATTCTGGATTACAGTCAAACCTACTGTCTGGTTTAAAGTCTAGTCTATAGTCTGGACTATAGTCTAAACTATAGTCTGGATTATAGTCTAAACTATTGTCTTGATTATAGTCTAGGCTACAGTCTATTAGCTGATCTGTCTTCTAATCTATTTCTAGTCTATAGTCTAATCTAGTCTATAGTCTAGTCTATAGTCTAGTCTATAGTCTAGTCTATAGTCTAGTCTATAGTCTAGTCTATAATCTAGTCTATAGTCTAGTCTATAGTCTAGTCTA
>NC_060954.1:16706579-16732513 GCF_022045245.1 Lucilia cuprina
CTAGTCTATAGTCTAGTCTATAGCCTAGTCTATAGTCTAGTCTATAGTCTGGTCTATAGTCTAGTCTATAGTCTAGTCTATAGTCTAGTCTATAGTCTAGTCTATAGTATATATTCTATATTATAATCAACTTTATGGTTTTTCGATTAAAAACAAACAAATATTATAGAAAAAAAAAACATAAAAATGAAAATTATAAAATTTAAAAACAATTGAAATTTTATGTTAAAATGTAAATAAAATAAAATAAATTCAATTCATAATAAATCACGTTCTTTTACGGTCAATGGAAATTAAATAATTATACAAAATTATATTTGGTTTCGCATTGGCAAACTATGTATTTGATGTAATTTTAGCGCAAAATATTATTTAAGACAAATGAATGTTTATTTTATACATTTAAAACAAATAAATTATATTCATGCAGTATTTTGTAATCATTAGTTTTTTTTTTAATTAGATTTTTAGTTTATATTTATAGTAAGTAAATAAATTCCAATTGCTATGAATCATTCAAAAAGTTGCAGCAGCTCTTCAAGCTTAACTAAGGCGTTTATATCATTTTGCTGATTTTGAAAATCAATATTACTTGCATACATATGAACGTAGTAGTAAATAGTACTTATACAAATATATTTATAGGCAGTTAGTTTTTATTTTATTTTATATAATCAGCAGACAGGCCTGGAAAATTTAAATATTTAATAGAAAAATAGGTTTTAATATCATAAGTACTTTTTAGACTAGTGGATAGGGTAACTAGTAGACTAGTGTAGAGAATAAGGTGTACAACTGTTCATTAACTATTCTTTAGACAAGTCCATATAGAAGCTAAGATAGTAGTCCTTATGCCAGGCTTTAGACTAGTCTAATCCACAAACTAGTCATTAGACTAATTCATAGACAAGTTCTTAGAATAGTCCATAGACTAGTGGATAGATTAGTCACTAGAGTAGTCTATATACTAGTCCATAGATAGTTAAGTGACTAGTCCAAAGACTAATACATATGCTAGTTCTGAGACTAGTCAATAGAATGTTCATTAGACTAGTTTTTCAACACCATACAGCACCACTAACTAGTCCACATACTAGTTCATAGTCTAAAGACTAATCCATAAACTGATTACTAGACTAGGCCATGGTTGTTGAGAGACTAGTCAATAGACTAGTTTGGAGGATAGTCCATATGCAAGTCCAAATTCTAGTCCAAAGACTTCTTAATAGACTAATTCATAGTCTAGTAGGCTAGTCAATAGAATAGTTCAAGGACTAGTTCATAAATTGGTTCAAAGACCAGAAAACTTGTGTAGAATAGTACATAGCTTTCATGTGGACTACACTATAGACTAGTCCATAGTTTAGTTTATAAGCTAGACAAAATTTTGGCTCATAAAGTAGACCACTAGTCCAAAATTTAATACATAGACTGATTTCGTTCTTAAATTATAAACTAGACCATATACTAGTTCATTAACTGTAGACTATTCAATAGAATAGTAGATAAACTAATCAATAGACTAATTGGTCGACGAGTCTATAAAATAGCCAATAGACTAATCCATCGACTAGTTAGGTTAGGTTGATAGGTTTCTTCGGATCAAATCCGAAAAAATACACCTAGGCCACTATCGGGCCTGTTGGCTTGCTCCAATCTAGTTAATAGTCTATTTTACAGACTACTTCCTAAACATAGAGCAGTCCATAGACTAGACATTAGTTCAGGCACTATTACATTGACTGTTTACTAGACTAGACCATAGACTAGTTAATAGACTAATCCAATGATCAGAGACTAGTTCAAAGGCTAGTCCATAGACTAGTGCATAGTTCATGGACTAGTTCATAAATTAGTTCAAAGACTACTCTATATACTAGTTGAGAGACCAGTAGACTTGTGTATAAGCCTTTAAGTAGACTAGTCGAAACTATTCCATAGTTCAGTCGGTAGAATTATCTAAAGCTTTCTCCGGAACTAGAGTTTAGATAAGTCCATAGTTCAGATTCTAGTTCATAAGCGAGTTTATAGAGTAGCCCATAGTTTAGTCCTTAGTCTAGTCTATAGACTAGATCACATATTTGTCCATAGTCTAATCCATAGACTTATTCAGTTCTTAAACTACTTCATTGACTAGACTATAGACTAGTCCATAAACTAGTCAATTGATTTATTCATAGACTAGTCCATAAATTAGTCCATAAACCAATCAGTAAACCAGGTAATAGAATAATTCCTATACAAGTCAATAGTGCTGTCCATAGACAAGTCAGTAGAGCAGTTCATAGATTACAAAATTTACTAAAATGTACGACAGTACTGAATTTTCCAGCCCTGCACAATAGTATTAACAACGAGAACAACTGTAGTAAAAATATTCCAAAGATTACTACGATATTTCACATTCTATAAAATTTCCTAAAGATTAAAAAGGTCCAATTTACTTTTCCAGCCTGTGATGCCACTATGTTTTCTTCTATTTTTGCACGCGCTATTATTAAAAACACGTATGGCAATGTTTCTATAATAACAAATATTATATAATTTCAAAGAAAACTACATGCAAGCAATATTAAATAATATAGTTCAAGTACTAGATTTTCTATATTTTATAGAGAAAAAAAAACTATAAATTTTTTATTTCATATATAAAATTATATCAGGCGCCGGAATTTTTTATCCCCCCTTTTTATATCCGGTGTTCTAAATTTTTGCAATATAAATAAAACCACTATTTACTACATAGCAAGTGGCAATTGGAGTAGTAGTTGTAGTATTTTATAAAATAGCTCATCTAAGTACATCCATATGTATGCTTGTATATATGCATGTAATAAGTATGTCATGCAGGCCTGACATGCATTAGGTTTTAATTTTTTTTTTCTTTATATAAATTATTCATTATAAAGTGTTTTTATATAATAGGAGTGAAAAAATGAATAAAAAAAATCACAAGAAAAACTAACGAGAAACGTATGTTTTTTTATTGCGAGAATCTAAACTTTAATTCATTTCATTTGTATGAAAATTTTCTTTATTATTTTGCATGTTAAAATGTCATTTTCTTTTTCTAAAACATTTTTTCTTCTTTTGGCTGAAATTCGATTATAACATGTATGTGAATATATTTTAAAATAAATTTAATTACTAGATGTGATGACACATTTACAATGAATTTTAGCTTTTAATGAATCTTTACAAAAATATTAAAAAAATTTATAGGATATTTATTATTTTAAACAAAAAGATTTTTATTTTAGAAGAAATTTAAGGAAAATTTTAAAGAAAAGTTTTCAAAAATATTTTATTTTTGAAACAAATTCAACTTAATTTAACAAAGTGACGCAGTAGATACTCAAACAGGGATGGGAAATTTGGTACTTTAGTACTAAATAAACAAATCTATAGTCTAGACTATAATCTAGTCTATAGTCTAGTCTATAGTCTAGTCTATAGTCTAGTCTATAGTCTAGTCTATAGTCTAGTCTATAGTCTAGTCTATAGTCTAGTCTATAGTCTAGTCTATAGTCTAGTCTATAGTCTAGTCTATAGTCTAGTCTATAGTCTAGTCTATAGTCTAGTCTATAGTCTAGTCTATAGTCTAGTCTACAGTCTAGTCTATAGTCAAGTCTATAGTCTAGTCTACAGTCTAGTCTATAGTCAAGTCTATAGTCTAGTCTATAGTCTAGTCTATAGACTATAACATAAACTAGATCATAGTCTACAGTCTAGTTTATAGTTTAGTGTATAGTTTAGTCTATAGTCTAGTCTATAGAGTCTAGTCTATTGTGTATTGTATAGCTTAGTCTAAAGTGTAGTGTATAGTCTAGTCTATAGTGTAGTGTATAGTCTAATCTATAGTCTAGTCAATAGTCTAGTGAATAGTCTAGTCTATGCTATAGTATGTAGTCTAGTCTATAGTCTAATATATAGTATAGTACATATTGTGGTCTATAATCTAGTCCATAGTCTAGTCTATAGTCTAGCTTATAGTCTAGTCTATAAACTAGTTTATAGTATAGTCTATAGTCTAGTCCATAGACTATTCTATAATCTTGTTTATAGTATAGACTAAACTAGTCTGTCCTATATACTAATTTATAATATTATTTTTTCCTAAAATTCTAAATTAATATTAAAATGTGTGCAGCAATCTGTATTTTATATTAGTTATACATTTAAAACTATAAATAATTTATGGCCAACAAGATCAAACGTCATTGATATTTTAATGATAAAATTTAAATTTAAATAAATATTCTATCTAGACTATTTGTTTCAATTAAACAGCATGAGGTGACAAAAAAGGTTAAACATTTTCCATGATTTTTATTGAATTTAATAAAATAAACACTAAAAGTGACGTATGGGCGGTCAGTTAATAAAAGTGGGTTAAATAATGTACACGCAAAGAAATAGGTGTGTGAATCGTAAAAAAGTAAAACATTTGGGAACGCTGTAAGTAAGATAAGAACTGATATACTTAAGCAAAGTAGATCCAAACAAAACATATCTTAGTTTGAGCTCTATTACTACATCTTAGTATTTTTCAGTTAATATTCATTAAAACGAAAAACTGACATTGTAAATTTAATATTTTTTTCAAGCTTTCATTCGTGAACCCACTGCATGATGTCAGGACTGAATACAGCAAAAGATAAAATACTCAATTAATATAAATCAATTTTTGCTATGCCGTTATTAAGTTCAGTTCATTATTAACACATTTATATTAATTTTACATATTTTTTACAACACTTTTGCTTCTCTTACTTTAACAAACAGAGCAGAGCTAACCCTTAACGAACTTTGATTTTGTTTTTCCATAAAATCGATAGCAGGCTGGTTGAATTTGTTTCTTTTTTATCAATGAAATGTATTTTCAATGAAATGACATCATGCATGTGAGTGTGTATTATATGAAATGTCATTTCTTTAAAGATATTAATAAAGCTGCTATTGCTATAGCACACACATTTTCATTTCATCAATTTCAATTAAAAGTAAACGCATTTTGTAAATAGACTGATAAAATGTAGAAATATGTATTAAAGTAGTGAAGTTTAGACCAAAATAGACTTTACAGCACGCTAGACAATAGACTAGGCTAAAAACCAGATGATAGACTCGACTATATACTGGACTGGGCTATAGAGTGAACTATAGAGTGAACTATAGACTAGACTATAGACTAGACTATAGACTAGACTATAGGCTAGACTATAGACTAGACTATAGACTAGACTATAGACTAGACTATAGACTAGACTATAGACTAGACTATAGACTAGACTATAGACTAGACTATAGACTAGACTATAGACTAGACTATAGACTAGACTATAGACTAGACTATAGACTAGACTATAGACTACACTATAGACTAGACTATAGACTAGACTATAGACTAGACTAAACTATTGGCTACGCTATAATCTCAACTATATACTAAGTTTCAAACCTGACTACTTAGAAAATTTACTTTAACACTAAATTTTCCATCTCTGTCCCAGATTAACTTGCATTTAATTGCAATTTCTTAAGAAAAACATATGCAACGCTTTTAAAGAAAATCTTTATTATTTCACACATTAGACAAATGAAAGGAAATAATTACCAATCTAATTTCCGTTTTAAATTCTCAACGGAAATTTAAGGTTTTTGTTGTTTTTCTTTTTTCTTTGAATTGATTAGTAATAAATAAATACTTGTTGTTTAAGTCTATTTAAATAGAAAATACAAAAATAAAATGACGTTTTGTTTGGCTTTCATTTCAATTTCATTGATTAGATTTTAATTTTTTTTTTTGTATTTTCTATGCCAAAATGTCAATAAAGATTTAATTTTATGCTTCATTTAACAACAAATTATATGTTTAATGATTATTTTGTATTTAAAGTAGATTTTAATAAAATGTTTATGATTTTCTTTTAAAATAAAAGTAAAATTTAAAGGGAAAAGAAAAGAAAATAGTTTAATTTTAATAAATTTTAGTTATCATTTAATTTGTAATTGTTATTAATTTTTACTTACAATTAAAAGTGTTTAAATATTTATTGGGTAATTACCTGAAAATAGAAAAAGAAATAAAATTAGTGTTATCGTTCAGCAAAAAGTTGATCATAATGTGTTTTAACTTTAACCATAATTCTAACCATAATATGTTGCTCTTAGATTATGGTTACCACAACTATATTTTTTCTCTGCGTGCAATAGTTAATAGTTCAATCCAGAGACTAATCTAGAGAATAGTCCATAGAAAATTACATAGTCTAATCAATAGACTAGTCAATAGATCTGACAATAGAAATGTCAATAGACTAGTCAACCGACTAATCCATTGTCGAATACAGACTAGTCAATCTACCAAAGAACAGATTAGTAAATAAACTAGTATATAGTCAATAGACATGGTAGGCGATTAGTTCATAGAATAGTAAATAGTCTAAGCAGTAGACTAGTCAATCGACAAGTTCAGACTAAGCAATAATGGGATAGTCCAATTCAGAGTCGTCAATATACTAGAGAATAGATTAGTCAATTGATTAATCAATAGCCAATGGGTTAGTCAATAGACTAGTCCATACACTAGTCAACAGTCTAAATTGTCTAGTCCATAGACTTTTCAATAAACTATATAATAACTCAATCTATAGACTAGTCTGTAAAGAAGACAATAGACTGGACAATAGTTTAGTACATAGTCCAAATCATAGGCACCTCTGTAGTCAATAGAGTTCTCAATAGACTAGTCAATCGACTTGTAAATATGTCAGTCAATAGTTTACCAACAAGTCATTAGTCCATCAATTGTGTAATCAATAGATTTGTCAATAGATTAGTCAAGAAATTTTGTCGATAGATAACTCTATAGATCATTAATAAGAACATAGAGAAGTTAGTTAATAGACTAGTTCATATAGGAGTTAATAGACTAATCAATAGACCCGTCAAAAGATCTTTTAACTAATTTGTCGATAGATTAGTCCATAGTCCATGAATTAGATTATAGAGAAGTTACATAAGATAATCAATAAACTTATCTATATAAGAGTTATTAGACTAATAGACCAGTAAATGGACTACTTAGTCCATATTCAATTAACAAGTCCATAGATTAGACAATAGACTAGTTCATAGTGTAGTCTATCGAATATTTAATAATCCATAGATCATGTAGACATATCAATAGACTAGTTTATATTCAATAGACTAGAGAATAGATGAGTCAATAGACTAGTCAGCAAAGAGACTATTCAGATACTAGTGCATAGTCATTGGTTTATGCAATAAACTAGACATTCAAAGATTCAATCCATGGATTGGTCCATAAAGTTGTCAATAGACTAGGCAATATTCTTGGACATGGTCCTATCCATAGACTAATCTATTAATTAGTCTGTAGAGTTATCATTAGACTTGTTAAACGACTAGTATAGTCAATAGTTTATATGCTAATCAATATATTAGTCCCATCTATGTACTAGTCCATAAAGAAGTGAATAGACTAGTCCATAGTGTAGGCTATACAATAGACTATTCAATTAACAAGACAATAGTCCAATCCATAGACTATATAGAGTTCTCAATAGACTAGACAATTAACTAGTATGGTAAATATTCCATTGACTAGTTAATAGATTAGTCCAATCCATGTAATAGTACATAGATAAGCCAAAATATTAGTGCATAAAATAGTCAATAGACTAGTCTGTGGTGTAGTTTATAGTCTTATCCATAGACTATTCCATAGTCCAGTCTATATAGACTATTACACAAACCAGTTTATAGACTATTTTATAGACTAGTCTATAGACTATTCCATAGACCAGTCTATAGACTAATCCATAGACTAGTACAAATAGTAGTCCATAAACTAATCCATAGACTGGTTCATAGAATAGTTCATAGACTGGTTCATAGACTGGTTCATAGACTGGTTCATAGACTGGTTCAAAGACTGGTTCATAGACTGGTTCATAGACTGGTTCATAGAATTGTTCATAGACTAGTGCAAAGACTAGTCCATAGACTAGACAATAGAGTAGACTTTTGACTAGTACAAAGACTAGTCAATAGACTATACAATAGAGTAGACTTTCGACTAGTTCATTGATTAGTCCAAGAACTATATCATAGATATAGAAGTCTAGATCATTGACTAGACAAAAAGTTAGTCTCGACCATCGAAGATTCACTTACTAAGTTGGAATGGGCCAAACAAAAAGCAGAATAGAAACTCTAGAAAGGTTAAGTATTTCTTTCATGGACTAGTCCATAGAATATACTTTCGACTGGATCATTGACTGATCCAAAGTCTAGTCTATAGACTGAACGATTGACTAAACAATGAAGTAAACTTTACCAACAACGATTCAGTAGACTACTAGACTACAATGGAATCCATTCATTCCATTGCAGTCTAGCACAGGTTAAGTACGGTTTAGAAAAGTTAAACGAGTTCAGTATTCTTCTATCAAGTTGGTAACACTTTTAGGGGAATTTGTTACATCAATGTACAACAATGACGACATTATTTAAAAATTCCAATAGTATTAATATATTAAAACAATTTCTAAGGAGGGCGAAGGTTTTAAGCACAATGACCGTGATTGTTAACAACTTCCGATTTGACCAAAATATCATATGACATTTACATAGTAAGTTTGACCTTTTAATTAAAGGGGGTTTTTCTTAATAAGTAATATTCCCAGCATATCAGCTGAGAGTGATGGCAATTAAGCGAGTTTTTAAGGGTTGTTTTCTTAACACGCAAGAATTTTGTTTTATATTCTGACTTCCGTATAAGTTTATATTTTACATAAAATATCTGATTACCGGAATTTTTAGGGATTTATAAAAAATAATTTGCATAAAATGTTAAATATATGTTAATTATTTCAAAACAGGAAAATTATAAAAAAAACTTAAAATTTCTAACAACTGCGAGTAGTAGATAAACTGCAACGCTTGGCTGACTTGTTATAAAAACCGTTTAAATTTTAAGGTTTAATAAACTTTAACCAACAGAGAGAAAAAAACTTTGTTATAAAATTTAAAATAAACTAGATTCATATTAAAGTTAAACCCTGATTTTGCACAATTTTTTTTTGTCTAGTTTCTCCCATTTAGTTTTTTTTTTATTAAAAACTTAATAATTTCTAATGTTTTATATGTATGTGTTTTTTTAAACAGGGGTTAACATTTAACCGTTACTAAATATTATACATTCTGGTCAATAAACTTCAAAAGAAAAACATGGTTTAAACTTGTTAAAAATATATAATAAAAATGTTTAAACTCATAAAATAGTAAATAAAAAAATATTACAAAAAATAAAAAATACAATAAAAACTATTAAAGAGAAAGCTTAACTAAATTTAAATTTAAATTACTGCTCATAATTTAGCCATTCATCCTCTGAAATTATAATTAATAATATTTTTCTTTCTTTTTGTTTTAAGTTTAACTTTAACAAGAAATTATTTGTTAAATTAAACAAAATGTCTGTCGCCTTTAAGTAAATCTTTTTTTTCATATAAATAGAAATTTGTTTTTATAAATACTTGTGTTTTATTAAAGGAAAATTTCTTTAAATTATTTTACATTTTCCATAAAAGTTGTTAAAACAATAATTACCATGTTAAGTTAACTATTGCTTATAAAACTCTTTTAATTACTTGTTTAAAGTGAAAGGTCTGTCGTATCTATTAAAATTAGTTTTACAACACATAACAGTTCCACCAGCTATAAAAAACCGTATATTTGATCCATGAACTATGGACTAATCTAGTAACTATTCGATTGACTAGTCTATTGACTAAACTATTGATAAGCTTATTGAATATGGACTAGTCCAGGGACTAGCAGCCTTTTGACTGATCTATTAAGCTCTACATGGTCAAGTCCGTGGATTCATTATTCTTTGGACTAGTCCTTGAACTAGTCTTTGGACTAATGCTTGTACTAGTCTATAGACTAGTCTTCAAATTATTCTATGGGCTAGACTTTACAATAGTCTATGGACTAGTCTTTGGAATAGTCAATGAATTAGCCTTTGGACTAGTCTTTGGACTAGACTATGGACTAGTTTTTAGACTAGTCTATGACCTAGTCTATGGAATCGTCAAGGTACTAGACTTTGAACTAGTTTATGAACTGGTTTTCGATCTGGTCTTTGAACTAGTACTTGAACTAGTCCTTGGACTAGTCTATTGACTAATCTGTGGAATAATGGACTAATCTTTGGACAGTCTATGGACTATCTATTGATAAATGCATTGAGTAGTCTACGGACTAGTCTATTGTCTAATCTATGGACGAGTCTTTGGACTAGTATTTGGACCAGTCTATGGATAGTCATTGGACTCTGGTCTTTGAAATATTCTATGGACTAGTCTTTGGAATGATCTATGAACTAGTCTTTAAAAAGTCTTTAGAATGGTCAATGGTCAATGAATTACTCTATGGACTAGTCTTTGAACTAGTTTTTGGCTAGTCTTTGGAATAGTCTATGGACTATTCTATTGACTAGTCTTAGTCTGTAGACTAGTTTTTAGACCAGACTTTAGACTAGTTTTTAGACTAGTCTTTAGACTAGTTTTTAGACTAGTTTTTAGACTAGTCTTTAGACTAGTTTTTAGACTAGTCTTTAGACGAGTTTTTAGACTAGTCTTTAGACTAGTTTTTAGACTAGTTTTAAGACTAGTCTTTGGACTAGTCAATGGACTAGCCTTTGGACTAGTTTTTAGACTAGTCTTTGGGACAGTCAATGGACTAGCCTCTGGACTAGTCTACGGATTAGTTTTTTCACTAGTCTTTAACCTAGTCTATGGATTAGTCTCTGAGCTACCTATTGGCAAAATTCATTGACTAGTCTAAAGGCTAGTCTTTGGACGATTCTTTGGAATAGTGTTAGTGACTAGTTTTTGGACCAGTCTATGGATAGTCCTTGAACTTGTTTATTGACTAGTCTATGGTCTATCTATGGACCAATTCATTGACTAATTTAGACTAGTCTTTGAAATATTCTTAGGACTAGTATTTGCATTGGCTAGACTAGTCTATGGACCAGTCTTTGGACTGGTATCCGAACTAGTCTTTGGAGTAGCCTATTGACTAGTCAATGGACTAGTCTTTGGGCCAATCTATAAACAATTCTATGGACTAGTCTATGTACTAGTCTTTGGACTAATCTTTATAGTTTATGGATTTATTAACTATTTGACTGACTACTGAATGGACTAGTCTTTTTACTAACCTATTGACAAGTTTTTTGAATATGGACTAGTCTTAAGACTGAGTAGTCTATTGACTGGTCTATTGACTAGTCTCTGGACTAGACTGTGGAAAAGTCTATGGACAAGTCTTTAAAAAGTCTATGGACTAGCTTTTGAAATGGTCTGTGGGTTAGTCCTTGGACTAGACCTGGACTAGTCTATGTATTAGTGTTTGGCCTTATCTTTAGACTAGTTTAAGGACAAGTCTACAGGCTAGTCCGTTGATTAGTCTATGGACTTGTGTAGTTTATAGTAATATTGTCATCTATATGGACTAATCTATTGACATATATCGATAGACTGGTTTATTGTCTAGTATTTGGCCTATTGTGTTGCCTATTGACAATCCTAAGAACTGGTCTATTGTCTAGTATGTAGACTGTTGTCTAGCATATGGGCTATTCGATAATCTAATCTATGGACTAGTCTATTTCCTAACCTAGTCTACGAACTAAACTACTGACTACTGAGTCCAGTTTTTCTTTCTGTGGAAAGTATATGGTTACTACTTCCTACTCTATTGATAAAAAATGTTTGTCCCAAAAATTTGTTTAACACAAACAATTTCATACCACAATGAAAAAAATTCCTACTTCAAAATCTATTGATTAATTTTTTTTTTTCTTATAAATTTAAATACTAGTTTAAAATAACAAAAAAAAAATTAAATAAATATTCCTCTCTATTAAAAAGTAATTGGAACGGAACTGTTGTTTAAAAGTTGCCAACCTTATCAATTGTAAGTGTTAAGTTTACAAGTGCAAAACTTAACGACAAACTGTGCCGTTAATCTAATGAATTTTGCTGCACTCTTTCGCTTTAGCATTAGTGGACAAGTTGTAACTATTTCTCACGTTCCATAAGAAAACGAGTTTCTTTGGGGTTACAAACTTAAGCAATGCTTGAAAAGAAAACTTGATTAATTTCAGGAGCAAACACTTTTCGTTTGACAGGAATTGTATATTTTTTTGTAATATTAACTATATAATCTTTTAGTTTGATAATTATATTTTTGAGGTTGGTTGGTGTAGTAAAGGAAACCTTATTTTCTAAGAAAAACTGTAGTTAATCGACTTCTTATCAATATAAATTCAAAATATATTGATTGACCCAATTTTTTTCCATTTACGTTAAAGATTTCTTGTTAACACGCACTAGGTTACTAAAGACTTTTGGGGGGGGTGAGGAGTGTTTTTGAGGTTAAGCAAAAACATATACATATGTTAATAGAATATTTAACACTACAGATATCCATTCAATTTAAATAGGTTGGCAACGTTATACAAACCTAATCGCACATTAAACACTACTTACTCAGTTGAAGTTAAATAATTCAAGTTCAAATAGTCGCCATATTTTTAAACAATTGAATTGAATTTTATTATAAACAATTCTCAAAACATAAATATTTTATTGTCTTTAACAAATTGAAAACATGAAATTGTAATAAATTCCAAATGACCCCATAAAATTCTAGGGCGACGAAATTGTCAATATTATAAACAAGTGTGTATACATTTAGATTATGTCATAAAAAACAAAAACAAATTATGTCATATTAAGACCCACTAGATATCTATGACAGAGTTTCTTTTCTATAGTTTGCTATTTGAACATACTGATGATGACAGCATAAAATGATATTTAATGGGCTTAACACTAAGTTAACGAAAAAAAAATACAATAATATAGAAAATTATGGGGAATTATTGAATTATTAAGTTGACAATTGTTAAAATTATCTTGTGGAATTTAACAAAAACATTCAGTATGAATAATTTCGGAAGCTTTTGACGATTTAAAGTCCTTATTCATAATAACTTATCAACGGTTTATAAAAGAAAATTTGTATGAAAATTTATGTTATTAACCTTTTATAAACTGTTATGAATAAGGCACTGGAATTTTAAATTAGGTTAAGTTGAACATTCATCGCAGTTAGTTCGCAAACTTATAAATCAACCAGTCCATAGACTTGTCAATTGAGTAGCCAATGGATTTATGGACTTGTCCGTTAACCAACTAAGCGACTAGTTGCCGTACTAGTTACCCAGTAGTGCTACAGTCAATCGACTTGCCCATAAACTTGTCAGTATCTTAATATAAGCGAGCGATAAGATTACATGATCCTGGGACATGTCATGGTCCCATACTCGTTAATTTATATACTAAGCGGAGCTTGTAAATAAAGATCCACTAAACTAACTAACTAACTAACTAACTAACTAACTAACCAACTAACTAACTAACTAACTAACTAACTAACTAACTAACTAACTAACTATCTATCTATCTATCTATCTATCTATCTATCTATCTATCTATCTATCTATCTATCTATCTATCTATCTATCTATCTATCTATCTATCTATCTATCTATCTATCTATCTATCTATCTATCTATCTATCTATCTATCTATCTACCTATCTATCTATCTATCTATCTATCTATCTATCTATCTCTTTGTAAATGTTAAGTGGATTGAAAGCTTTAACCAAACAAGAGAAAAGGCAAAACCAAACGATACAAAGAGAGCAGAATTGAAAATTATGGGTTAAGGAATCCCATAACCTAAAAATGCTATGGATTCACCTTAACGAGAGAGGGATGTACACGTCTTAGGTAAGTATGATGCTAAGTATTTTAAGTTGACGCACAGGATAACAGGCATAATTGGACGTGCTGATTCAGACGAATGTAGAGGAGGAGAAGGAGAGCACAGTAAAACTCTAGTTTTGGAGTAATATTATTTCGATTATAAAATCCCTCTCATAATACTGATTAGAAAAATGTTTATAAATTAAATCCATGAGATTAAGTATCTAAACATCGAAAAGTTTGTAAACATCGAAACAGTTTCCATGAAAAGCAGCACACAACAGCCCCTATAGTCGCCTAACCTAACCTAACAATTTATATACAAGAAGCTTATCTTTATCATTTACTACCCAAATAATTAACATGTTTATTAAAAACTATCAGCTTAAATTAAATATTCAGATACTAACTATATATTATTTAAAACGACTTTTCACGAAAAAAAATATTAATTAAATTTCAGCCCCCCTGCTAAAAAAATATTCACAATTTGTCTTTTCTATATAAACATTTAAGTTTTTCTTTAATGAATTTTAGTTTTTTTTTCTCGCTACCAATTGACTTTGATCGACAGTTTAATAGTTAAGACAGACAGACAGGCGGACTACCATTAAATGTGCTGTCAATTTTTGTAAATAACGTTTAGTCGTGACGTTTGCAAAGATGTTGTGTCAAAACCGGAAAATGTTTTCTATAAATTTTCAAAGAAATTTTGTAATTAACTGTTATAAGAGTAAAAGAGTTTTTTTGATTTAGTTATAAGTCTTTGGCAATTATGCATCGTTTAGTTGGTCTATAGTAAGTATTTCCTTAAACATATTGACAGAAGTTGGATTTGATAAACAACTAAAGGCGCCAGTCTTTTTGTATTTTTTTTTTTTTTAGTTTATTGGACAATTTATTAGTAATTAAATGTTATTTATAGATAAATATTGATGAAAATATTAAAGTGTTTAAGAAGTGGTTGCAAGTCGTTGTATGGAAGATCAGTGATCGTAGTTATAATTGGACTTGATAGATTGAAAGTTAATTGTTTCAGGTTTAAAGCTACAAGTTGTTTAGAAAAAGTTTTACAATTAAGGTTAAAACTCTTTTATAAAATGGTCTAGATAGGGACTTACAATTGAGGTTAGAATGTGATCAGATAAGGATTTACAATAATACGGAAAGTCGACTAGATAATTGCCCGAAGTTGAAGTCCAAACATCCACAATTGGAGCTACAAGTTTTGCAATTAAAATTTAAACTTTACTATAAAATTAGACTTGATAGGGACTGCGTGAAGTCGCGGGAACGAAGATCGGTGATCGTAATTATAATTCGACTAGATAATTGCCCGATATTGAGGTCAAAACTTTCATGATGGAAGCTACAAGAAGACTAGAAAAAGTTTTGCAATTAGATTACAACTTTACTACAGAATTTAACTAGATAAGGATTTCGAGAAGTCGCCGGAACGAAGATAGGTGATCGTGGTTATAATTCGACTAGATAATTGCCCGAAATTGAAGTCAAAACTTAAACGATTGAAGCTACACTTTGATTAGAAAATGTTTTGCATTTAAGATTTAAACTTTACTATAGAACTGGACTAGATAAGGACTCCGGGAAATCGCCGGAACAAAGATCAGTCAGTGATCGTAGTTATAGTTATATATTAATGCTCGAAATCGAAGTCAAAACTTCCACGATAAAAGCTTTAAGTTTACTAGAAAAAGTTTTGCAATTTTGATTTAAACTTTACTATAGAACTAAACTAGATAAGGACTCCAGGAAGTCGGAGGAGCAAAAATCAGTGATTGCAGTTATAATTGGACTAGATTGAACTAATTGCAAGAAATTAATATCAAATTTTCCACAATTGAAGCTACAAGTAGACTAGGAAAAGTTTTGCAATAAAGGTTAAAACTTTACTATATAACTGAACTAGATAAGGACCCCGGGAAGTCGTCGGAATAAAGATCAATGTTCTAATAATTGGACTATATAATTGCAACAAATTGTTACACAATTGAAGCTTCAAGTTGACTAGAAAATGTTTTGCATATAGGTTCAAACTTTACTATAGAACTGAACTAGATAAGGATTCCGGGAATTCGCCGGAACAAAGATCAGTGATCGTAGTTATAATTAGACTAGATAAATGCATGAAATTAAAGTCAAAACTTTAACGATTGAAACTACTAGTCGACTAGAAAAAGTTTTGCAATTAATGTTAAAACTCTACTATGGAACTGGACTAGATAAGGACTTACAATTTAAGCGAGAATGTGATCAGATTGCAGCTAGAACTTGAATAGATGAATACCCCCGGTTTAATATAAAATTCGATTGGTTAAGTCGAAGTATTTGAATTCAGAGGTCGATGACTTACAAATCCATGATTGAGGCTTAAATGTGAATAAATAAGTTCTTAGAAATCGACGAAATGAAAACCCAGGATTGATGTCAAAAAGATGAGACTTGTTTGACTCTTTTTTTTTTTGATGACATAAAACTGATTTATATCTTTAAGTCATTAAAAATTACTAACAACTCTTAAACGACCAGTAATTCGACTCAAAACTTATTCTCAAAAAAGACTCAAAAATGAGTGAAACTGTTTGGAAAATCTTACTTCTGATTAGGAAATGAACACATATGTATATGATCATTTTAATCTTGAAGAAGAGTCATAAGTGACTTGAATATGATAAAAAATCTAAAAAAATGTTAACTGGGTTATATATATTAATTCATTTTTTAGTGTCTAGAACAATGATCTGTTTTTATTTAGTTTATGTAGATTTTAATTTATAAAATAAATTTAAATTTTATTATGTTACTGATGCATTACAATACTGACCCATTTTCTGTCATAATGAATACTATGACAACAACAACAACATTACAAAATCAGCAATAAACAAATTTTCTCTTGTAAATAACACAAAAATGTACTTTTGCTGTGAAGTAGACGCTGCTGCTGTTGCTGTTGATGATGATGCTGATGACAGCTCTTACTATGATGACTATGATAATTTTTTTTCCACTAAGTCTCTTTATAGATCATTCAACTTTTGCGCTAGTAAATACAACTAATGTTATGGAATTTAACCTAAAAATAGCATCATCATCATCGTTACAGCAAAATTATGGAAAACTATTTGTATAATTTAGAATGCATGCAAGCATGCATTGCTGCATTCATGAATGAATGAAAATGATACATGTAGTAAATTTACTATAAAAGTTTGTTTTGAACATGAAAACATGTAAATTGGAATGATTTCATTTCAGTTCTCAAGCTGATAACAAACTCTCAATATAAAAAATATAAGAGTTCAGTCACCACTTTCCGAAATTGTTCTAGCGGCTATTTTAGACTTCGATTCATACACCGATTTAAAGCTTGACGAAAAGCTTACGATTGAAACTAGTTCACGACTCATGATTGAAGCTTAACACTTTA
The DNA here is from genome assembly GCF_022045245.1 of Lucilia cuprina. Classification (NCBI taxonomy): domain Eukaryota; kingdom Metazoa; phylum Arthropoda; class Insecta; order Diptera; family Calliphoridae; genus Lucilia; species Lucilia cuprina. The sequence goes on from NC_060954.1 coordinate 16,723,910, forward strand.
TTAGATAGAGATCCACAATAGAAGCTAGATTTTGACCAGATTAAAACCCTGAAATGAATATAGAATTTATTCAGATAAAAGCCCACGAATTAAGAAAGAACTTTCCCAGATAGAGACGCGCGATTAAAGCTAGAACTTGTATAGATTAAAGCTCTGGCCAAGATAAAGAAAAACAATTGATGTTACAACTTAACTAAATAAAGTTTTACGATTGCATCTAAAATTCGACTTCATACGAAATCCCGCTAGAAGCTTGAAGTTGAATAGTTAAATCTTAGAATTGAAAGCAGAACTTTGCTAGAATTTGGCCAGATTAGTACCGGGAATTAAAACTACAATTTTACTAGATATACACTCGTGATTGAAGATAAAACTTAACTAGATAATGACTCGTGATTAAAGCTAGAACTTGACTAAGCAAAGGCCAACGATTGAAGCTATAATTAGACTGGATAAAGATCCCAAATGACTTTATAAACACCGAATATTGAAACTAAAATATTACCAGATAAAAACCCTGAACTGATGCTAAAACTTCTGTAACAATTGACTGTGAAACTTGACTAGACGATTTAGTCTAGAAAGTTCTATAAAGATACAAAATTAAGCTATAACTTGACTTATGTTAGAAGCTACAAATTGACTAGATAAACATCCAAGATTGTTGCAAAAACTAGATCAAGTAAAGACGCTTAATTAGACCCATTGAATAAAATCTTAGATTAAAGGAAAAGTTTAACAGTATTAAGGCCCCAGATTGCAGACGGAACTTGACTAAACAAAGCCCCTTGATTTAAACTAGAACTGAAAAACTGAAGTTTAAAGCTACAAATTGAAGAGATACAGATCTTAGAATGAAGCTAAAAGGTGCACAATTAGAACATGACCTAAGAAAACTCCATGATTAAACCCAGAACTAAAGCTAGAGAAAATAAATTTTTACAATTGAATCTAGAATTTGATTAGATAAATATCCACGATTGAGTCTAAAACCTAACAAATGTACAAAATTAAGCTAATTTGACTTTTGCCGTTTAATGCTACAATTTGAAAAGATACAGATCTAAGATTAACGCTTAAACTAGATCAGATGAATGTCCGCATTTGGAATTTAAGTTTGATTGCATTTTAACCCCAAGATTAAAGCTTTAATTAAGATTTAAGCCCATGATTAAAACTTGAACTTGATTAGGTATAGTATCATACTGGGAGCTAAAATTTGATTAGATGTAGATTAAATCTTAGGCTACAACATGACTCAAGCTTGAAGCTAGATAAAAATCTAGGATTGAAACGAAAACTAGATCAGATAAAGGTCCACAACTTAAACTAGAGTTTGACTGGAACAAACCCAAAATTGAAGCTAGAATTTCTATAAAAACAGATCCAACATTGAAACTAGATCAATTCTTTGGAGTCAGATATTGACTGTATTGAACACCAGAATTAAAGCTATTTGAATAGTTAAGGATCAAAGATTAAAGCTTAAACTGGACTACTTAAAGTCTCAAAATTGAAGCTTTAATTTGACTAGAGAAAGATCTAAGATCAAAGCTTAAACAAGATCAGATAAAGACCTTTCTTTGGAGCCAAAGATTGACTGGATTAAATTCTAGAATTAGAACTACTTGAGTAGTTAAGGATCAAGAATTAAAGCTTAAACTGGACTAGTTAAAGTCTCACAATTGAAGCTTGAATTTGACTAAATAAAGATCTAAGATCGAAGCTTAAACAAGATCAGATAAAAACGCAAAAAGATCCAACATTTAAGCTAAAACTAGATCAGATAAAGACCTTTCTTTGGAGCCAGATATTGACTGGATTAAACCCCAGAATTAAAGCTACTTGAATAGTTAAGGATCAACGACTAAAGCTTAATGTCTCACAATTGAAGATCGAATTTGACTACATAAAGATCTAAGATCAAAACTTAAACAAGATCAGATAAAGTCCCGCAATTAGAGCCCGATTTTGAAGGGGTTAAACCCCCAATTTGACGGGGTTAAGTCCCAAGTTTAAAGCTATAAAGTCTAACCAAAGTCTAACGTTTAAGACCAAAATTGATCGAGTCATAAAGCAATATATGAGTTTTCATAAAATCAATGATTTATAGAAATGTGTATGTATGTGTGTACTTGCCACAAACGTGATTTACAACAATGAATATTTATTTTATTATTAAAGACAACTTTAACGTTAAATCAACACTTTCGTAACATGATTAGCCAAGTTTATAGTAAAAGAAAAGTGTAAAAAACATGCAACTTGGTAAAGAAAACTACTAAAGAAAAGAATAAGAAAAGAAACCTCAAGAAATAGTAAAAAAAACAACTACTTATGTAGTAGTACAGTACAAGAAACCCTGACACTGAGCTTAAACTTAAAGAACAAACAAAGTATGAAAAGGGGAAAGAAGTCAACAACCAAAAAGAAAAATAAAAACTTTCTATGATTGTAATCTTTAAACCTCAAAGAAAGCTTTAATGAAAAGAACACAAACAAAAACATAATATTGGTCAACAACTGCTATTACATACAAACAATAACAACAATACTTGTGTTAATATTCTGTATGGAACCAGTAGTTGTTGTTCAAGTTTGTAACTTATTTGTACTGAAAATAGTTTATTAACAATGCCACTTCTTGACTAGGGGGGTTTCTGACGCTGGATTTACTTGTAGCCAGTCACGCACTTAATGTTAGAAAACTATTTTTAGAAACCACAAATTGGCCACCATAATGCAACCACAATACCACAACCAATATCATCTTTTTCAACATCTTCAAATTCGTATAGAAATCATGGTAACAATCCAAAAAACTTTTAGCCGTGAAACTTCAATCTTTTGAATTGCTTTTGAGAGCACAACTGTAAGTAAACCCAGCAGTTCTGAGGACTATCTAAACCTCCGCGATCAGTTTAGGCAAGATTAGATAAAGTAGCAAGAGTCAAGCTAGAACTTGAGTAGATAAGGACCGATTATTGAAGCTAGAGTTCGATCACATAGAAACTCACGATTTACTTTAAAATTTGTGCAGATAACCACTCATGTTTTTAGCTAGAGTTTGATCAGTTAAAAATTTATCGGAAATAGATCCGATTAAGGGTCTTAACTGATTTTAAGATTTGACTAAATAAACCTCCACGTTTAAAACTAGAACTTGACCAGATAAAAATCCATTATTTAAACTAGTATTAGATTGAGGCTAGAACTTGACTAAAAGAAGAAGATCAACAACTCAAGGTCAACAATTTGATCTGACGAAGACTCATTACTGAAGTTACTTAGAATTCGGCTGAAGATTCATATAACTGAAAATAGACTTGATAAAGACGACTTTACAAGATAATGACCCATAACGGAATCAAAATCAAAAAGACCCATTATTAAAACTAAAACTGATTATATAAACACCAATATAGTTCAAGACCCACGATTACCTAAAAATTGACTAGATAAAGATTTATGATTGATCCATGATTAAAGTCAAAACTGATTAAGACTTTAATAGATTAAGACCCACGATTAAAGCTAGAACTTTAATAGATCAAGACCCAATTAAAGCTAGAATTTGACTAGATTAACAATCACGATTGATGCAAGCACGAACTTGACTAAATAAAGTTTTGATTAAAGTCAAAACTGATAAAGACCAATGATTAAAGCTAGATCAAAGCCTACGATTTAAGCTATAATTTGGCTAGATAAATTTACACGATTAAAGCTAGAATTTTAACTGATACACAGCCACGATGGAATCAAAAGCTTGACTAAATAAAGACCTATAATTGAAGCCAAAACTGACTAGATAAAGACCAACGATTGAAGCTTAAACTTCTATAGATCAAGACCCACGATTAAAGCTAGAATTTGACTAGATAAACAATCACAATTGATGCAAGTAAGAACTTGTCTAAATAAAGACCCATGATTCAAGTAAAAACTGATAAAGACCAATGATTAAAGCTTAAACTTTAATAGATCAAGACTCACGATTAAAGTTATGATTTGACTAGATAAATTTACACGATTAAAGTTATGATTTAAACCAAAACTGACTAGATAAAGGCCAACGATTAAAACTTGTAACTTTAATACATCAAGACCCACGGTTTAAGCTATAATTTCATTAGTAAATACCAAGGACTAAAGCTAAAACTTTAATAGATCAAGACCCACAATAATATATATATAATAGGACTAGATAAATTTTCTCAATTAAAGTTAGAATTTTAATTCATAATAATCCACAACGGAATCAAGAATTTGACTATATAAAGTCCTAAGATTAAAACCAAAACTGACTAAATTAAAGCTTTTAACTTTAATAGATCAAGGTCCACGATTAAAGCCAATTAAGGCTCGAAAAGATTTTGACTATATAAAGGAACACATTAGCTTCAATTTGATAAGATTAATAACCACGGTTTAAGCTGGAAATTGCCCATAAAAGGACCGACGATTCATGAACGAACTTTTATATACAAAGACTTAGAACTTGACGAAAACCCACAATTGAAACAAGAATTGATCAGTTAGATGTCCCATAACTTTAGCCACTATTTGACTAGATGAAGAGACCCGATTGAAGCTTAAACTTTACTTGATAAAGATCCACGATTACAGCTAGAATTTAACTATTAAAAGACGCACGATCTAAGCTCAAACTTTACTTGATAGAAATCTATGATAAAAGCTAGAATATGACAAGGTCAAGACTCAAAATTGAAGCCTTAACGAACTAATTAATGACTACAATTAAAGCTAAGATTTGACTATATATGGATCCATGATTTAAACTCAAGAACTTTAATAGTTTAAAAAGTGGATAGAATTTGACTACATAATAACTCACAATTGGCTACTTAGACCTCTTGATTCCATCCATATAATCTCTCAAGATCTCAAGCTATACTTTGAACCTTGAATAAAGACATACATTCGATTTAAGCTATAACTAGACTTAAAATCTCACAATTGATATAAGAATTTGACTTGAGTACCCGTTAAAAGGCCTTCCAATACTAAAGGGTAATGCTGAAGCCACTCCTCACGCCTTCTAGAATCTCAAATAGTTTTTTTTCGGTTTTTCTTTCTATACAAATAAATTACGTATGTATGTATGTGTGCACGTACGCATTGGTTAAGTCTGGAATACATTTGAGTAGTTTACTTCAAATGCGGTATGAGTTTTGTTTGTTGTTTTTGTCTACGCTTTGATGATTGCACTTTTATGGTAACTCCAACTTAACTTGGGCTGGTTAATAAACAAGACACACACAAACACACTCACGGCAAAAACAAAATACAAATTCTTTAATCCATGTTTGTACAAAACGAGTGTTGTATAATAATGTTTAATATAATGTGGATTTATGGCTTGCTAAAGCTATATAGGGATAAAGCAATATATTTGTATAAGACTTCATAAAAGTTTAATAAAAGTATAGTATACGTTAGGGCTGTTTGCATAGTGATTATCAGTAGTGCTTATAATGTCAAGAAAAAAGGCAATAGATTAAGTCATTAAAGGTCTTGCAAAGAATTTGATATTTTGCACTTGTTTCTGAATACCCCTATTATTTAGCTGTTTATACAAATATCTTTAAAGTAATTATTCAAAGTAAATTTTATTTTCTCTGCACTTTCATAAAACATAAATCATTTTACTGCAGAATATTTAATTTTTTTTTTCATTTTTTCCAAAACGCACAAAAATGCTTTAAAGCAGAATAATTTTCATAAAAAATATTTTTAGAAATGCACACATAATAAGCACATAAAAATAATAATTACAACAGAATAATAATTATGATGAAAAATATATTTTATGGAACGTATTAACATGTATGTACATATGTGTATATATATGAAAAGAATTTGATAAACACATTTCTAAGAAAAATATATAGAAAACTTAATGATAATATTAAAAAACTTTTAAAGAATAATGAACATAGTTTTCAATATACAAAAATTAAGAAATCTTAAAGAAAATTAATGAAATCAAAGAAAAATTATTTTTCTAAATAATCGTGATCGAAAAACTCTAACTAAGATCTACGATAGTCTAAACTAACATATAGTCTAGACTGAAATATTGTCTATAGATTGTGAATTAGTCTATAGTATGATCTAGTCTATAGTTTGTACTATGGTTTAGTCTAGACAATAATCCTGACAACTGTCTAGACTTTAATCTTGACAACAGTCTGAACTATACCTATAGTCTGTACTAAAGTCTAGTCTACAGTTTGGACTATATTCCAGTCTATACTCGCAACCGTAGTCAAATATATATTCGACACTATAGTCAAGTCTATAAGATGGACTATGGCCTAATCAATAGGTTGGACTATAGTCTGGTCTGTAGTTTGAACTATTGTCAATAGTCGGGACTATTGCCAAGTCTATAGTCGGGACTATAATTAAGTCAATAGTCGGGACTATAATTAAGTTAATAGTCGGGACTATAATTAAGTCAATATTCTACAGTTGGGACTATAGTTTAGATTATAGTCTTGTCTGAACTTTAATTTTGTAAATAGACTGAACACGTCTATATTTTAGTTTAGTCTATAGTCTGGACTATAGTTTAGCCTATAGTCTAATGTATGGACTAGACTATAATTAAGTCAATAGTCGGGACTATAATTAAGTCAATATTTTACAGATGGGACTATAGTTTAGATTATAGTCTAGTCTGGACTTTAATTTTGTAAATAGACTGAACTAGTCTATATTTTAGTCTAGTCTATAGTCTGGTCTATAGTTTAGCCTATAGTCTAATGTATGGACTAGACTACAAATAAAAGGCTACAGAACAAGTTAAGTCCGTACTGTTGTCTAAACTCTGTATATTCATGTCAGCAGTCTGGACTATAGGCTTGTCTATAGTAGCCTATATGCTAATTGTGGACTATAGCCTATTCTATAGTCAGGCATATTATCTAGTCTATAGTTTAGATTATTGTTCAGTTTATAGTCTGATCTATAGTCTAGTCTAAAGTCTTGTCTGTAGTCTGGTTATTGTTTTGTTTGTAGTATAGTCTTCTAATATAAATGTAAGTTTCTGATTATAGTCTCTAGTCCGGACTATTATCCAGTCTGTAGTTCATAGTCTGAACTAAAGTCTAGACTATAGTTTTGTCATGTATATGTATAATATAAAATCCATAAATATCTGAATCATGGGTTTTATATTTCGTTTAGTTAGAATTATGTGCTTAATTACAATTGACACCGATGAGTAATTTTTGTGTGAAAATTATTTAGTTGTTACACACACACAAACCATAAAGTATCTACATTTTCCTTATTTATTCTATTAATTTTTTCAAATTCTTCATATGAAAACCCATTGAACAAAAACAAAAAAAAAAACTATGTATGTCAAAATGCGTAAACAAATTCGCCTCAAATCGGTTCAATGCTCTTTTACATTGAGCTCAAACGAATTTTATTGAAATTTTCATTGCGTACACACCAACAACCAAATCGGAATGTATTGCAGACATGGGCACTTTTATAAAATTTTTTAAATGAGCCCTTAAGAATAAAAATACTAGTGTCATATGTGTATAGTATATCGTTGCACTCTTGCCATCTCTTAATTCCGAGAGAGAGAGAGCTCAATAAAGAACTTAACTTTTACAGTTTTATATGCCCATCACTGTTCTATTGGATAAAACTGAACAATCTAAAGACCTACAATTTAAGCTAGAGTTTGACCACTTGAATATATAAAAAAAATTCTTGATTTTCTGCTGCTTCACCCACGCAAGCAATATCTAGTGTGCACATCACTACTATACGTGCGTGTCACAATAGCAACAACAACAGCAACTAATCAACAAACGAAACAATTTTTCTCGGTTTTGAAATCAACATACGCTAACGTACGTTATGTATGTATGTATGAATGTATTTGACATGTTTACGATATTCGTATGCAAGTTGTTGCAGTTGGAAGAGGTGTGTTGTCATCTGTTTAATTTTCATTCGTTTTTGTTATTTTCATTCTTTATATGTTAATTTTCCAAGTTTTCTTTTTATTCTTTTACATTGTTTATATTGTTTGTTTATTATTCTGGTTGTGTCCCACTTTAACAAGTCATTAAATTGTGGGACAGAATCGTTGAAAAGGCAGGGGAATTTTTTCTGTAAAGTATGTATGTAAAATCTTTTTTGGTAATATTATAAACAAAGAAATGTTTAGGTAAAATCTGGTCAGTGTTAGAATTTTTATAATTGTATATGAATTTTTGAAATTGGGGGAAGTAGCAATCATTGGAATATAACATTGGATTGTCTATAGGCTGGATTAGGGAATAGTTCATTGACTGGACTAAGGACTTACTATAGAGCGGACTATAACAATACTAAAGCTAGGCTATAGAATTAAACTAGGCTAAACCATGGACAGTAAACTGATTATTAACGATAGACTATAGACTAGACTATAGACTAGACTATAGACTAGACTATAGACTAGACTATAGACTAGACTACAGACTAGACTATAGACTAGAATATAGTCTAGACTATAGACTATACTATGGACTAGACTGTAGACTAGACTATAGACTAGACTATATACTA
>NC_060954.1:16732613-16745159 GCF_022045245.1 Lucilia cuprina
TAGACTATTCTATAGACTAGTCCATAGACTATTCTATAGACTAGTCCATAGACTATTCTATAGACTAGTCCATAGACTATTCTATAGACTAGTCCATAGACTATTCTAAAGTCTAGTCCATAGACTATTCTATAGACTAGTCCATAGACTATTCTATAGACTAGTCCATAGTCTATTCTATAAACTAGTCCATAGACTATTCTATAGACTAGTCCATAGACTATTCTATAGACTAGTTCATAGGCTATTCTATACACTAGTCCATAGACTATTGTATACACTAGTCCATAGACTATTCTATAGACTAGTCCATAGACTATTCTATAGACTAGTCCATAGGCTATTCTATAGACTAGTCCATAGACTATTCTATAGACTAGTCCATAGACTATTCTATAGACTATTCTATAGACTAATCCATAGACTATTCTATAGACTAGTCCATAGACTATTCTATAGACTAGTTCATAGATTATTCTATAGACTAGTCCATAGACTATTCGATAGACTAGTCCATAGACTATTCTATAGACTAGTCATAAACTATTCTGTAGACTAGTCCATAGACTATTCTATAGACTAGTCCATAGACTATTTTATAGACTAGTCTATAGACTATTCTATAGACTAGTCCATAGACTATTCTATAGACTAGTCCATAGACTATTCTATAGACTAGTACATAGACTATTCTATAGACTATTCTATAGACTATTCTATAAACTAGTCCATAGACTATTCTATAGACTAGTCCATAGACTATTCTATAGACTAGTACATAGACTATTCTATAGACTATTCTATAAACTAGTCTATAGACTATTCTATAGACTAGTCCATAGACTAGTCCATAGACTAGTCCATAGACTATTCTATAGACTAGTCCATAGACTATTCTATAGACTAGTCCATAGACTATTACAGAGTTGACTAGACAACAGACTTGTCCATCGACTATTCCATATACTAGTTAATGGATTAGCCAGTAAACCAAACCATAGATTAGTCCATAGACTATTGTATAGACTAGTCCAAAGATTAGACCATAGACTATTCCATAGACTAGTCTATAGACTATTAAATAGACTAATTAATAAGCTAGTCCATAAATTATTCAATATATTAGTGTATAGAGTAGTCAATAAACTAATCCATAGACTTGTCAATACACTAGTCAATAGAAAAGTTTATAGACTAGTCTATAGTTTAATTGATAGACTTATATATAGACTGGTCCATAGACTATTCGATTGACTAGAAAATAGACTAGTCCTTCGACTTGTCAATAGACTAGTCAAATTACTATTACTACTAGTCAATAAGCTAGTTCATAGTTTAGTCAATATACTAGTCCATATAATATTAGTCACTAGATTAGACAATAGACTAGACTCTCGTCTAGCCAATGAGCTAGTCCATAGATTAGTTAGTAGATTAGACAATAGACTAGTCTCTCGACTAGTCAATAGACTAGTCCATATACTATTAGTCAGTAGACTAGTCAATATACTACTCCAAAGACTATTCTATAGAATAGTCATTGGACTTAAGACAAGTCCATAGAAATGTTGATAGACTATTCCACGTAGAAAGTTTCCTTCCAACCCATGTTCATTACCTTGACTTCCCACAACTTTGGTAAAACAATTCTCATTAGAAAATTTCCAATTGTAAATCAAAATAGAAAAACATGAATCTATGCCATTGACCTTATAAGATCAAATGGGAAGCAAAACAACAAACAAGATGAGAAAACCAACCAACAAAAGAATAAGAATTTTTGTAAAAACCTATAGACAAGACATTAAGTGAAATAATAAAAGTTTATGAAAATGGTCAATAATCACACTTCATAAACGTTTGGAAAGGCCAGGCGGGCCATAATAAGAAAAAGTGTTAATCAAATAAGTCAACAAATGAAAAAAAGAGATAAACCAGACAGTTGGATGAAAAAAAGAAAAGAAAGAAGGATGGTTTAAAAGGAAAAACCATATATACATATATAGACAGACTTTGGCAGTCAGTCAGTCAGTCATGTAGAAATACATTTTTATATAAAAGCCATGGCTATAAGTAGACAATAGCAATAATAACAACAACAACCAAAGAATGACACTTTGACCTAAATATGAAAATGTTTACAAAATCTATATACAAGTAAATAACTATATACGGTAGATGGGTATGTTTATATACATCTATGTATACCTGTATGCATGTTTGTGGAATTCATTTGTATGTATAAGGAAAAAAACTGTGTATCTATGTATGTGTTTGTTTTTAGCTCCAGCCAACCGTTTTTTCAGTAAAATTCTTACCTTTTAAGAAAATGATTGAATATTTTTTTCATAATAAAACAAAACTTCAAACGACTAACATAATGTTGTTAATAATGAACATTATAATGATGTTGATGATGAAGTATGTTTGCATTTATAATATTAGACAATGTTCTTCCACCTTGTTTGTTTTTTTCTCTATTATTTTGGCCAAAAGCCTCATATGTATATGAAAAGGTTTAGATGTTTGTTTACTGGTAATGTTTTATTAACAACACATCATAAATTATCGTTTTTTGGAAAGACAGCGCCAAGGGGTGTGTAATGGATTAGTGTTTTTGTAATATTTATGAACTACGATTAATAAGTTAAGAAAGTCTTCATACTTGTAGAGATTATCTTCAACATTGACACCGAAAAGTGAATTAGTTCATCTCCCCTATGGAGCTTGAGATTATGATTTTAAGGAACTAATCTGCGACTATTTTTATAGGTTATTCCATGGTATAGTATATATAGACTATTGTCTAGTCTACCGACTAATCTATTGACTAATGTATTGACTTCTTTATGTAATAATCTGTTGACTAGACTATAGACTAATCTATTGACTACACTATAAACTTATCTATTGACTTGCTTTAGGTTTTAGGTCCCTTTGTGTTACCCTAGTGCTTTTAGGATTTCATTTGATTATTACTCTATTTCCAGATTTAAACCATCCGGTTTAATTTACAAAGTTAAGGATATTCTTTAGGCATAACCCAGATCGGTCATCCAGACAAAATAGAGCAGCAAGATCGAAACATTGTTCTCTGTTTTCATTGAATGTTGCGCTATAGTAGAACAGGTGGGGTATTGTTTCCTCTTCCTCCTCAGAAGTCATTATATTCGAGACCCATTCTAATGGCGCGATTGCCAATAGTAAAGTGACCAGTTATGACTAATACCACCATACTTATCTATTCCCTGTGAAAGCTTTTTAGTAAACTTGAGCTGGGAGCATTGTATAGAGGCCAAATTGATCTCGAATTGAGGCAGGTGAACCATCTGATTTGAGCCATTTCATATAGTTCATTCTGAACCAGTAACTTAAAGTTACTGACTAGACTATGGACTAGTCTATTAACTTATCTATGTACCAAATTATAAGACTTAGACTATTGACTAATCTATTCAGTATTAGTTTATAGACAATCCTATTAATTAGTCTATGGACTAGTTTTATGACTGATCTGGAGACTAGTCTATCGACTAGTCAAAAGTCTACTTATTATATGGACTTATCAATTAAGTATAAGTTTATAGACAAACCTATTAACTAGTCTATAGACTAGTCTATTGACTGATCTGGAGACTAGTCTATTGACTAGTCGAAAGTCTACTAATAAGACTTTTATATTTTTAATAATCTCTAGACTAGTCTTTCGATTAGTCTTAGGACAAGTATATTTAAGAGGTTATTTCTCATATTGCTTATGGGCTAGTCTATGAACAATCCTATGTATTAGTCTATAGACTAATTTATTGACGATTTTATGGATCTGTGACTAATATATTGACTAGTCTATGGATTGATATATTGCTGGTCTATTAAATAGTATATGAGGTAGTCTTTTGGCTTGTCTTAAAACTAGTCTATTGACTAGTCAATAGTTTAATTAATAGACTATTCAAAAGCCCAGTCCTATTTGTAGTTTACGCACTGATATATTAGGGCTAGTCGTTAGATTAGTATATGGACTAGGTTAGACTATAGAGTACTCAATAGTCTATTAATAAGGCTATTGACTGGCCTATTAACTGACCTACTAACTAGCCTATGCACTAGTTTATTGACTAGATTAGGGACTAGACGATAGACTAGTTTAAGAACTAGTCAATTGAATAGTTTATAGGCTAAATATTGACTAGTCTATTATGTAGTCTATGGACTAGTCTACGGATTAGTCTATTGACGAATCTATTGAATAGCCTTTGGACTAGTACATTGTCTCGTCTATTGACTAATATACTAACTAGTCTTTTGATGAGCTTTTTGACTTAATTATGTTTCCTTAAACAGTATGTATTCATATAAGTAAAACTATTAATAAATCTGATATATGTATATACTTAAAACAACATTATAAACCTTTAATAAACTAATATATCTTATTAAAACATTTAAGGCCAAAACTTTGTGTTGAAATCATGTCTATTTTTTTCCTAACAAATTTCAATAAGAAAAAAATATGTTTGAACTCTTTTCGCATACTCAAATTACCGTCAAACATATTGTACTCGATTTTTTTTTCTATTTCTGTAACTCTATAAACCATATTTCGATTTCAAATACAGAAAACCACATTTAACAGATGTTACAAATAAAAGGTAACAGAAAGAAACCATGCGGGTTTTAAAAGTTAAACTCGTTTTCAATTCAAAAAAAAATCTACATAAATCCATCAACTTATTTGACAATGAAGTAAAGAAAAAGAAGTTTGACGCAAGAAACCAATAAACAAGTTTTCAAAAAAGTGTTTTTTTTACATAAAATTTATAACGAAAAGTTGTAAAAAAATCCACTTCAAAGAACAAAGTTAAGTTTTTTTTATTATTGTCTTAAATATTTAATTTGTGAAGTTTTAGAGGTTTTTATGTTGTTATCTTTGATGAAGATTTCGAAATAAGGGTTAAGTATTTAACATACTCCATGGATAGAATTTGAAAAATAATAGAAATTTTAATAAAAACGTGTTCAAAACACATGTAGTTATTTCATTTTAAGAAGAACAAAGTTAAATCTTTTAAGACACTTCTTCAGTAAGCAGAAGTGTATTTGCAATGGTAAAACTTAGTTTAATAAACAAAAGCTGGCTTGATGTAAAATTTACCTCCAGAACTCTCTTCTTTTTTCGCTTTTGTAGAAAGATTGATTGATTGAGTCTAAAGCATAATCTATAGTCTAGTCTAAAGTCTCGTTTTCAAAACAGTCTATAGTCTATAGTCTAGTCTATAGTCTAGTCTATAGTCTAGTCTATAGTCTAGTCTATAGTCTAGTCTATAGTCTAGTCTATAGTCTAGTCTATAGTCTAGTCTATAGTCTAGTCTATAGTCTAGTCTATAGTCTAGTCTATAGTCTAGTCTATAGTCTAGTCTATAGTCTAGTCTATAGTCTAGTCTATAGTCTAGTCTATAGTCTAGTCTATAGTCTAGTCTATAGTCTAGTCTATAGTCTAGTCTATAGTCTAGTCTATAGTCTAGTCTATAGTCTAGTCTATAGTCTAGTCTATAGTCTAGTCTATAGTCTAGTCTATAGTCTAGTCTATAGTCTAGTCTATAGTCTAGTCTATAGTCTAGTCTATAGTCTAGTCTATAGTCTAGTCTATAGTCTAGTCTATAGTCTAATCTATAGTCTAGTCTATAGTCTAGTCTATAGTCTAGTCTATAGTCTAGTCTATAGTCTAGTCTATAGTCTAGTCTATAGTCTAGTCTATAGTCTAGTCTATAGTCTAGACTATAGTCTAGTCTACAGTCTATAGCCTAGTCTATAATCTAGTCTATAGTCTAGTCTATGATCTAGTCTATAGTCTGGTCTATAATCTAGTCTATGGTCTAGTCTTTAATCTAGTCTATAGTCTAGTCTACAGTCTAATCTATGATCTAGTCTATGATCTAATCTATAGTCGAGTCTATAGTCTAGTCTATAGTCTAGTCTATAGTCTAGTCTATAGTCTAGTCTATAGTCTAGTCTATAGTCTAGTCTATATTCTAGTCTACAGTTTAGTCTATAGTCTAGACAATAGTCTAGTCTATAGTCTAGACTATAGTCTAGACTATAGTCTAGTCTACAGTCTAGACTATAGTCTAGTCTACAGTCTAGACTATAGTCTAGTCTACAGTCTATAGCCTAGTCTATAATCTAGTCTATAGTCTAGTCTATGATCTAGTCTATAGTCTGGTCTATAATCTAGTCTATGGTCTAGTCTTTAATCTAGTCTATAGTCTAGTCTACAGTCTAATCTATGATCTAGTCTATGATCTAATCTATAGTCGAGTCTATAGTCTAGTCTATAGTCTAGTCTATAGTCTAGTCTATAGTCTAGTCTATAGTCTAGTCTATAGTCTAGAGTATGATATAGTCTATAGTCTAATCTATAGTCGAGTCTAGGCTATAGTCTAGTCCAGTCTTTAGTCTATAGTCTAGTCTATATTCCAGCCTATAGTGTAGTTTATAGTCTAACCTATAGTGCAATTTATAGTCTTGTCTATAGACTACTCTATAGTCTGTTTTATAGTCTAGTCTATAGTTTAATATTAAACGTTAATCCGAAACTTAATAACTCATTCTATTGCTCCCCTATTTGTATATAGAAAATATATTTATCCAATTCCCAAATGAAGACAAAGGTAATTTAATAAGAAATAAACTCATTATAATTAATAATTAAAAACTTAATTATGTGAATGTAAAAATTTGTTAAAACATGCCTTATAAGTAAGTTGTACATGTGTGCATAATTAATGCACTTTCATATACATACATACTACTTTATGGAAATTGGTCATGTTTCCTTCAGTCCAATTCTATTACAATTCAGACATCTAGGTATATGGTCATTTGCGTTTTTAATGTTTATTCTTTTTTATTTCAAATGTCAAAAATTCATGCGTGTGTGGTGGTGTTAATGACACTCCCTGTTAGATGAATCTTAAATTTCGTTTATTACGAACCTTTAGGCCAAAAAACTTTTTTGTTTATTTAAGTTTTTCTTCTTCTTCTTCTATATATCGCGTGTTAACAAGTTTTTTTTACAAATATTTAAATCTAGTGTTTTTAATTGTTTTTTTTGTTTCTTGTATTACTACTACCTGAAGTTGTAACTCACACCAAACACTCCCACATTTATTTTGTTAATATTTAATTTGTGTGTGTGCGTGTGAGTATTTTTTCGTTGTTGTTTTAGTTTTGAACATTATTATTAAAAGGATTGTTAGTTTAGTTTCATTAATAATTAATAATGTTAAGAAATATTTACAAAACTCTCATAAACAATTTATAAACCTACTTTAACTACAGCAATAGTAACAGTTGTTGTGGAGAATGTTTTTATTTCGTTGTAAATACAACAAATGTTTCATTAAGTGTACAACACTTTTAATTGTTAAATTTGTAATATCAGTATTTGAAACCCTTTTAAAATTAAAATATCTAAAATATTTATTTTTATTTGGCTTCCGTACTTATGCCTATAATAACAATTCCCAACAACCTTGAACTTGTTTCTTATTTTTTTTTAAATTTTGGCAAACTCCATTTAAAAATGTGAGTGAATCATCTAAATATTCTTGATTTCATTTTGTGCCATAAAATATTGAAAAGATTGCAACTTATTGTTTACATATTTGACTTTTCTACAATTCACATGTTTTAAACAAATTTTGTTGATTTCTTTCGCTCTTATCTGAATTTAAATAAATAAAAATATTTACAAAGAAAGGCAAAAAATAAAATCATAAAAATAACAATAATTTCAAACACATTGCAATATATTTAAATAAATGAAAATAAAACAATATTAGCTTTATTTTACAAAAATATATATATTTTGTATGATATTGAAATTGTATAGAAAATGTGTAAAAATAAAGTAGACTTGACAGCAGAAAGATAAGATAAATTTTTATGTTCTTGATTGTTGTTTGTGTGTATTTCTATATTATTTCTGTTATTGAAATATGATGTCAACATTTATATTCTTTAGTTTTGCAGAAATGTTGAACATAAACAGAAAAATAAAAGTTAAATGAAAAATCGTTTAAGAAATAACACTTAGAGAAAAGTGTTGACAGTAGGTGAGGCTATACAAAACGGATAGTGGGGGAATTTTAAAAATTATTGAATTTTTACCATACTTTGTAATGGCGGCTATCATTTCTCTATGAATTAAATTATGGATGATTTCGGTTGCCAGAAGAGCAGATTAGGGAAATTAACGCGGCTATTACTTCTCTGTGAATTAAATTACAGATGGTTGGGGTTACCAGAAGAGCAGATAATGGAAATTAATAAATTTTATAATTGCAAATAAATAAATAGATAGATAGATAGATAGATAGATAGATAGATAGATAGATAAATAGACATATAGAGAGATAGATAGATAGATAGATAGATAGATAGATAGATAGATAGATAGATGGATAGATAGATGGATAGATAGATAGATAGATAGATAGATAGATAGATAGATAGATAGATAGATAGATAGATAGATAGATAGATAGATAGATAGATAGATAGATAGATAGATAGATAGGTAGGTAGGTAGATAAATAGATAGATTGATAGATAGATAGATAGATCGATATACAGACAGACAGATAGATAGACAGACAGACAGACAGACAGACAGACAGACAGACAGATAGATAGATAGATAGATAGATAGATAGATAGATAGATAGATAGATAGATAGATAGATAGATAGATAGATAGATAGATAGATAGATAAATAGATAGATAGATAGATAGATAGATAGATAGATAGATGGATAGATAGATGGATAGATAGATAGATAGATAGATAGATAGATAGATATATAGATGGATAGATAGATAGATAGATAGATGGATAGATAGATAGATAGATAGATAGATAGATAGATAGATAGATAGATATATAGATAGATAGATAGATGGATAGATAGATAGATAGATAGATAGATAGATAGATAGATAGATAGATATATAGATAGATAGATAGATAGATAGATAGATAGATAGATAGATAGATAGATAGATAGATAGATAGTTGGTTAGTTAGTTAGTTAGTTGGTTAGTTAATTAGTTAGTTAGTTATTTATTTAGTTATTTAGTTAGGTAGTTAGTTAGTTGGTTAGTTAATTAGTTAGTTAGTTAGTTATTTAGTTCGTTAGTTAGTTGGTTAGTTAGTTAGTTATTTAGTTCGTTAGTTAGTTGGTTAGTTAGTTAGTTAGTTAGTTAGTTAGTTAGTTATTAAGTTAGTTATTAGGTTAGTTATTAGGTTAGTTAGTTAGTTAGTTAGTTAGTTAGTTAGTTCGTTAGTTAGTTAGTTAATTAGTTAGTTAGTTAGTTAGTTAGTTAGTTATTTTTAACGGGATATCATTTCTCAGTGAATTACATTACAGTAAGTGCTGCCAGATGACGAATATTTCACAATCTTTTACGTTACAATTTTTCGAAACTTATAATCTTTCTCAATTTTCTTTCAGTGCACAAATGCTAACTTCATTGCTAATTGAAAATGTTGTGCAAAGAAACAAAATTTACGCTTATTTGCCATATTTGTTTTCATGTTAACTTGTATGTATTGAAATAAGTAATTTAAAACGATTGAACTAAATTATAGACAAGATGTTTTCTATAGAAATACTTGAAGTAAATTGATACACTTCTTTCTACACTTTCAAGAATCCAATAAAACAATAACAACAAAATTCTTATCTTTTATACAAGCCCCATAAATGACGTATAGATAAACAGATATTTGATTACGATTTCTAACATATTGCAATTTTATTCATTAATATGATTCTTTAGATATTTTTTTAAATATTTTGTTTAAAACAAGTGCATTAACTTTGTTCATTCTTTTTTGTTTTGTGATTGTCTAGAGGTTGTTTATTAAATAATGTTTTTTTGTTTATTATATATTGAGTCATAACTTGTTTAATAAATAGTTCTTTTTTTTATTGTAATAATCTTGATAAGATAAATATTATTGATTTTGTGCATGTGTGTGTAAAATAATTATTAATAAACTGATTGCTAAATATGTATTAAACAATGGTTTGTGATGTGGGAAATAACGGCTTAATTCCTAAAACCCTATTAAATTTCACAACCTTGTACAACCAAATTTGTTGTGGTGAATCATGTAATCAAAACTTTTGGGTTTTTTAAATTTGAAGATTTTTTTTGATTTGTGTGATATGGTAGTCTAGTCTATAAAGTAGTCTATAGTCTAGTCTATAGTCAAGTCTATAGTCTAGTCTATAGTCAAGTCTATAGTCTAGTCTATAGTCTAGTCTATAGTCTAGTCTATAGTCTAGTCTATAGTCTAGTCTATAGTCTAGTCTATAGTCTAGTCTATAGTCTAGTCTATAGTCTAGTCTATAGTCTAGTCTATAGTATAGTCTATAGTCTAGTCTATAGTCTAGTCTATAGTCTAGTCTATAGTCTAGTCTATAGTCTAGCCTATGGTCTAGTCTATAGTTTAGTTTATAGTCTAGTCTATAGTCTAGTCTATAGTCTAGCCTATGGTCTAGTCTATAGTTTAGTTTATAGTCTAGTCTATAGTCTAGCCTACAGTCTAGTCTATATACTAGTCTATTGTTTAGTCTATAGTCTAGTCTATGGTCTAGTCTATAGTCTAGTCTATATACTAGTCTATAGTTTAGTCTATAGTTTAGTCTATGGTCTAGTCTATAGTCTAGTATATGTACTAGTCTATTGACTTGTCTACATATAAACTAGTCTATAATCCAGTCTGTTGTTTTATCTATAGTCTAGTCTGTAGTCTAGTCTTTAGTCTTGTCTATATTCTGGACTATATCTCAATTATATTATTTACTGTGACCCTGATTACATACATATGTTCTCAATTGGTCTTGACTGTTATCTAGACGATTTTTTTACAAGAAGGAGCATTATAAATTATAGGTATTGTAAATTTTTTTAAATAACTTTTTAAACTGCCCTTTTCCGAAAAACTAAATTAACTCAGCCTATGCATACATTTGACATAAAAACCCATTTGACATAAAAACCTAAACTCGATTCTAATTATAATTCTCAGTTAACTTTTATAGCACAAAAAAAAACTTTGTTAAATTTATTTTAATTTAAAATTTAACTAAATTTTTTTCTTTTTTAAACACAGCAAAACCCAAAGTAGACAATTTTAATACGGGTAACAACTTACTAACTAAAAAAGAAACTAAAAAGAATGTTAAATAAATAAAATATTCTTCGTACGTTTACATTTTATATTTAAATAATTTTATTTAATTTTTTTTTCTCTCTCTCTCATAAGTTTTTTTGTTGGTTCTGTTCTAAAATATTAAGAAAAAATTCTAAATTTTTTTCAAACTGTTGTTAAATTGAAAAAACTTTTGACTTGAAATTCCGGTTTTTCATCTCCAAAAACAAATTATTTTTTTATGATAAAATGTTTGTTGTAGTTTTGGGGGGCATGACGTCAGATTTTTGTTTATTTTTTTTTTGTTGAGTTATTCAGGGTTAAAAAGATTTTGAGTGTTTTTTTTTAGAATATTTGTAGTGGATACTTGAAATTTTGTGTGCCCCAATGAGTTATATTTTGTTAGTTGTATATTTATTTGGAAATTATTTAATTCGAGGCATCATTTATAATGTTTTAAGAAAAAAAAATAATTGGCAAAAAATAGCCATATAGGATTAAATTAATTAGTTCTATCATGAAATTAAAAAATATAATTTGAGTTTTTTAAAATTTTTAAATAACTTTAATTGAAAGTGAATGATACTTCAAATTTGTTTTTATTGATCTATTAGATTATTTAATAATCTATAAACTAATATAGTCAATAGTCTTTTTATAGACCTTTCATTAGATGGGTCAATACTCTAGTCCATAGATTAGTCAACACTCTAGCCATTATGCTATAGTCTATGGACTAGTCTATAGAAAAGTCTATGGACTATTCTAAAGAATAGTTTATGGAATAGTCTATAGACTATAGTCCATAGACTATTCTATAGACTAATTCATAGGCTATTCTATAGACTAGTCCATTGACTATTCTATAGACTAGTCCATTGACTATTCTATAGACTAGTCCATAGGCTATTCTATAAACTAGTTCATAGGTTATTCTATAGACTAGTCCATTGACTATTCTATAGACTAGTTCATAGGCTATTCTATAGACTAGTTCATAGGCTATTCTATAGATTAGTCCTATGCTATTCTATAGACTAGTCCATATGCTATTCTATAGACTAGTCCATAGACTATTCTGTAGACTAGTCCATAGACTATTCTATAGACTGGTCCATAGACTATTCTATAGAGTAGTCCATAGACTATTCTATAGACTAGTCCATAGACTATTCTATAGACTGGTCCATAGACTATTCTATAGACTAGTCCGTAGACTATTCTATAGACTAGTCCATAGACTATTCTATAGACTAGTCCATAGACTATTCTATAGACTAGTCCATAGACTATTCTATAGACTAGTCCATAGACTATTCTA
>NC_060954.1:16745259-16881279 GCF_022045245.1 Lucilia cuprina
ATAGACTTGACTATAGACTAGACTATAGACTAAAATATAGACTAGACTATAGACTAGACCATAGACTAGACTATAGACTTGACTATAGACTAGACTATAGACTAGACTATAGACTAGACTATAGACTAGACTATAGACTAGATTATAGACCAGACTATAGACTGGACTATAGACTAGACTATAGACTAGACTATAGACTAAACTATAAACTAGACTATAGACTAGACTATACACTAGACTATAGACTAGACTATAGACTAAACTATAGAGTAGACTATAGACTAGACTATAAACTAGACTATAGACTTGACTATAGACTAAATTATAGACTAGACCAGACTATAGACTAGACTATAGATTAGGCTATAGACTAGACTTTAGACTAGACTTTAGACTAGACTTAAGACTAGACTTTAGACTAGACTGTAGACTAGACTTTAGGCTAGACTTTAGACTAGACTTTAGAATAGACTTCAGACTAGAGTTTAGACTAGACTTTAGACTAGACTTTAGACTAGACTTTAGACTAGACTTTAGACTAGACTTTAGACTAGTCTTTAATCTAGACTTTAGATTACAGTTTAGATAAGACTTAAGACTAGACTATAGACTAGACAATAGAATTTTATTCTAAAGAGAATTTTTTTAGTTAAACTTTATATAAAAATCAAATTTTTTTTTTATAACTAATTAGTTTTTCTACAAGAAAAACTTGCAAAGTACTGTTGTATAGAAAAACTCCTGCAAAGAATTCATTTAAAGAACATTGTAATTATTAACTTTTCGTTTATCCCTTAAATAAAGAATTCTCATTCTTTTTTTTTCTCCCAGTGTAGTACTAAACATATCAAAAATGTATCTTTTGCAAAACAAAAACAAACAACGAAAAGTAAGAAAATAAAATTGCGCGGTAAACATTGTGTTTGTGTATCATTTTGCTTGAAAAGAAAAAGCAAAACCAAAAAAAGTTAAAAGATATTTTTACAACAACAGCAAAAGAAGCCTAAGAAACGAATAAAGAAAACAAAACAAACTGGCTTAACGCTAAAAGAATATTAACAGCAAAGAGAAACAAGAAGAAAAACAACATTTGAATTACGCTCAAGCACACATACGCACATAAAAAGTTTTCAATAAATGAGAAAAAGGGGCGACAAACTGCCCGGTTAAAAAAAAAAACTACAAAAACACATATACGTACATACATATGTATGTATGAATGTATGTTAAAAAGATTGTTTTTGTATTTCAATAAACGGGTAAATTGTTATTGTTATTATTTTTCATTTATTAGGTTATTATTGTTGTTGCTGCTGTTGTTGTTAATAGCAACAGCTAACCAAACGTAAAAAAAGAACACATTTTCAACACACTACGTACCTATAAAAATAAAATAAATTCTATAAAATATGGCTAAAACACAAACCGAATGTCAAGAGAGATGTGGAGAAAGAGAGAGAGAGTGAAAAGCACGAAGAAAAAACACGTTAGAACAATAAATAAGCAAGTGTTTAAGTATATAACTAAATAGGTACATATGTATGTTTATTTGTTGTTAGTATAAAAATATATTTTTATTATACATACCTACAACAACAACAGCTATAGAATAATAATATAAAAAGTTTAAGCCATTTGTTTTATGGAACAAAATTTTAACTTGGCTAAAATGTGAACTCTAAGCAAGCACTAAGCGTTGGAGTGAGTGAGAAAAGTGTCAAACAATCGTTAATTGTGATAGTGTGGAGCCCATATTGTGGGCCCTTCTAAGCTTTCCCACTTTTTCATTACAATCTGCTAAGTTTTTAAGTTAATCTCTCTTTTTTCCAAAGTTTCTCTCTCTCTTACCATGTTGGGAATATAAATAGTGTTGCTAAGGTTAACAGTTAAATGAATCCTGTTAAATATTTGAAATATCCCCAAAATGACATCATTAGCTTTAAAGCAATAGCTATGTATACACAATTGTCAGATCTTACAACATTGACAGAAAAATGTTCAGAAAATGTCTAACAACCGTGTTAATTTTCAATTTTTGTCTTGCATTGCCCATAATATTGTCTCACATTTAACAATCGTGCCATAGCCTGATAATTGTCTGAAAAATTTTATTCTCAAATGTCTAAATGTCCAATAAAATCATTGTCAGATAAATGTTTTCTATTTACATATGCAACTAACATACGATTTAGCAACTTTTGTCGTAAAGCAATCTTACAACAGTGTAAACTGACAATTGTCTATCAATGAAATTGTAAGATTTTCTTATAACTCTGGAAATTGACAACTTATTGCCAACAATTTTTCGGTGTCAATTCAATTCTCTCCTATTAACTTCAACGAAATCGTGACATTATAGCCAAATTCTGAGATCAAATTTTAAGTCAGAGAAGAGTTTTTGTAGTGAGCTATTATTCAGAGTTTCTATGCAGTCAAACATTGCATGAGCTTGCGGCTCTATCTAATATATACGTTAATAAGATAGAGTCTTTCATTCGTGCCTCTGTCTGTTTAAATACCATATCAATCACGGACATGTAATGTCCGATAGGTTTTGGTATCACAACGGAACCACTAGGACCCAAGTGAGTCGTTCAAAGGACCGACCGCCTCAACAACCTAATCTATCATTCAGAACCGATATTGAACTTTTTCGGATTCGATCTTCTCCTATCAACATCAACGAAATTGAAATCTCAAAAACTTAATTTGATTGAGAAATTTTTAAAATTCCGATAGAGTTTTAGACCAACTTAGTCCTTTAAAAAGGTAATTTAAATGGGAAAACTCATTCACACCCAGCAGTTCGGTCGGACAGTATTCTAGCAATCGATTGTCCAGGTAACTAGCTATTTTAACCGGTACTTTTCCTACAAGAAAGTCAATCGTCACCCTAAAGATTACGAAGAGACAGAGTCCACTCTTTCGCTTACAAAGGAAACACTAAATTGACGATTATCTTTACCCTCGTTTACAAAGAGTATATCCGTGACGTAAATGGAAATCACTGTCTTTTAAGGATTCTGTGAAACAGATGGATATTTTCAGAAATATTCTAAGCCTGGAGAAGGTCCACACTACGCGTCTTCAAATCAATGCATTGTGGGATTTTCGTGGTGGCCCCTAGCCACCTGACTACCCAGGTGACCGACCGACCATAACATGGGCTTGTCCTACGAGGAAGTCAATCGTCACTCTACACTTTACAAAGAGACCGTAAAGAGTCGATTGCCTACGCTATCGCTTAGAAATGGGACACTAAAGTGACGACTGTCCTTCGGAAGTAGAAAAAAACAACTTTTAAGAGTATAATCTCTAGGATACTTGAGGACAGTAAAAAGACGACTGTCTCCGCTCCCGCTTACAAAGAGGACACTAACGTGACGACTATCTTCATTCTCGATTACAAAGGGTACATTCGTGACGAATGACCCAAAACATGCGAATTACGATCATCCAGGTGATTAACTATTAGTGGAAATTACTGTCTTTTTCGTATGCATTGACTCTTTGTCGAACTGTTGGGTTGTAACTTTAAGCATACAAATATATTGATTCTACTTTTCTACGCATATAATGAGAAAAAGCGTAGAACGCTTAATTCCACAACATTTCCCCAGTTAAACATTACATTAACCCAGTTTTATTTAATAATCTCATACAGTGGCAACATCGAATTGGAAATCTAACAGAAGCAGCAACAACAACAACGTATAATTTTATTATGAGAACATTTTATGTGTTTTGACAATTTGTAGCAGAATGTACAAGTGTGTGTTTGAGAGTATCTGTGTGTGTGTGTTTGTGCGTTCTGTATCTGTGTGTATGAGTAAGCGCGAGTGTTGTTGTTTGTTGTGTTGTATTTTTTTTTTTGTAAAAATTTTAGACTATGAAGTCATACACATTAAATGTTGATTTCATAGGTTTTGCTGCTGCTTCTTTTTCGAAATGTTGCTTGTGATTTGTATTATGTTGTTGTTGTTGTTGAGTGGTTGTTGTTGTTGTTGTTGTTATTATTATAATATTAACCATTCTACATAAGCTTTTAAGTTGTTTTGCTGCTTGTGTTGTTATTGCTGTTTTGTTCAGTTGTTGTCGTCGTTACTACAGACAAGTTTTTATTTTAATGAATTCTTTTTTTTCATATTTAACAGCCACAGCCCCAAAAAATCAAAAAAAGATTCTTTTAATTTGTTTGGTTTCTTTAGCGATTTTTAGTTTTTTTCCTTTTGCTAATAATAATTTATTTATTATGAAATTTAAAAATTTACCTTAATTTTGTTGTTATTTTCACAAAGTTCAAAGAGTTGTTGTTGGTTGGTAGGTATATTCCAATTATCTTGTTGATTTGTTGTTGTTGGATTTTTCTCTTCTTTTTCTTGTTGTAATAATTTGTGAAAGAAAGTTGTTTTCGTTTTGGGTTCGTTCGTTAATTTTTTTTACTTTTTAAGGTATTTTTCTTTAATTTGTATTTTCTTTAATTTTTCCACACAAATTCTTGTTAAAAAAAACTTTTTTCTTTTGTTGTTAATATTTTTTATTTATTTCGTTTTCTTTAAGATAAATATTTTTCTTAAATTTTTTTTAGTGAAAAAAGCAATTTGTGCTTATAAATTATTTTTCTGCAAAAAGAATCAAATAATTAAAATATTTTCAATTAAAATTTCAATTCACTCTTGAAAAAAACTATTTAATATCTGAGGGATAAAAAACAAAAATTTCCTTTTCTTTAAATTCTTGAATTTTATTTAAAAAAATAAATAAATCTCTTACATTCGCTTAAGTATTTTCTGTTAAACAAACGCACGCCACGACTAAGATACTCGAACTGTTTGGTTTTGAAAACTCGTCATATTTCTACAGTCCCCACAATTACAATAACAGCCACCGCAACAACAACAACGACAATTACAACAAAACATTTAACTCTCTATTTAATAGATACATTAAAGAAACGAGAGCGTACTTTAATCTCTCATTAATGGCCCACCCTAAAATCTAATTGGAATTCTTTACTGTCCAACCAATACTCTCTTTCAATGTTGTCTTCATTTTTTCACTCTTCTTGCTCTTTTCAACTCAATTTTGTCTTTAGTGACAAATTACTGTTAAATTCTATCAGCAATATGGCAGCTCTTCTGTTGTGTTATTTGTTGATTTCCTTTGATGTTTGCTTCTTCTTTTGCCATCCAGCCACCTTTTTCTGCATAGTATTTTAGTTATTCGTTGTGTTGTTGTTTGCACAATTTACATTTTTAGTACAGTTAGCGTTGTTGTTGTTCAGCTGGCTACAAGGTGGTTGTTTACAGAGTCCCCACTCTAGACTGCCACATTATTTTGTAAATTGTTATTTTTTTATTTTGTTTTCAAATATTAAATCTGGCCACCTCACTGTAAGATAGTTTTTCCGTTAATATTATATTTTAAAAACTATTTAGTCCAATAATTATTCGATTAACCAGGAATTAATCTAAGAACTTGATATATTAACTATGTATATATTGATGGCTTTATTGACTAGTAGTGGGACTTGTTTATTCACTATTTTATGAACTAGTCTAAAAATTAGTCTAAATACTAGGAACTAGTCTATGGACAAGCCTATTGCCTAATCTATTCACTAGTCTAGGGACTTGTTTATGAATTAGTGTATTAACTAGTCGATTGACTAATCAATAGACTAATCCATAGAGTGTATATTAGTCAGGAATGTCGAGAGTTTAAAGTCTTTTTCATCAAATGTATATGATACCTTTTATCCATCATCATTCAACCCAGCACACATCTCATTTGTACGACACATTAATAAGAGAAAAACATACAACACATTCATTAGGTGGACGGGTGGGGTAAGGCCCGCCGAACCTCACATTCATTCCGTATCATATACAATTAATAGCAACACATTTCCAACGCTTAGTCCCACAGTCACTCAACTGCGGGGTATCTGTTGTTTTTGGCAACAGCACCAAACTTATCCCGAAATATTGGCTATTATCATGCATCAGTCTTTTAACCACCACTTACTCTCCCCTCAAATTTGGGTTTAAACCACAGCCACTACCAGTACCAGATTATGCGGGGCTCTGGTCTGACCTCTGGTAATTTATGCAAGGACTAATCCAACACAGTAGACTGTAACCAATGGAGGTATTGGTCACCTCTTTATACCCCGGGATTGCAATAACACCAAGGTAACATGCCGCCGAGGGGATGTGTATTAGTCATTAGACGAGTTCGTATATAGACCAACTAGTATATGAACATATTGATTAACTAGTATATGAACTAGTCTATAGACTACTTAACAAATTTAGACGTAGAACTATTCTCTGCTTTACTTTATTAATTACTCTAATGGTCTAATTACTATCTACAAGTCTATTGAATATTCTAAGGATTTACTAGTTTATGGATTAGTCTTTTGACTTGTTTATCAACTAGTCTATTGTTTAGATTATAAACTAGTTTATTGACTAGTCTTTGGACATGTCTATTAACTAGTCCATGAATTAGTCTATTGTCAAATCTATGGACTAATATATTACATAATCAATTCACTAGATTGTGGATAAGTCTATAGGCTACCTAATAAAATTGTCGTGGTATGGACTAATCTATTGACCAACCTAGTTTATGAATTTGCAGAATAGCCGACAAAGACGTACAATTTAAGCAACATGATTTCTTAAAAACGTGTTAAATGAAGTCTTTCGATTGCGGACTATATAACCTAAGTCTAGGCTAAAAACGCACTCTTATCGAATACTTAAACAGTATCAATATGCTTAATAGGTTAATAGGTACATCTTGTATAACTGTCGGACCTTAACCAATTAGGAATTTGATATGTCACCGTTGACGGCAATCTACCTTTTCACGAGACGAAAATTCATATTAGTATTGAACCCTAGATCTTGGTGACTGACAGTGTTAAAAGATCAAAGAAATCCTATAGATGTTGAGTGATGAATTGGAAAACCATTTAATCGAAATGGGATCCTAGCCCAACTACGACTTTGAAAAAGAATAATTAGACCTCACACTTCAATAATCTGGTAGACTTTGGACATTACTGGACATTTATACAGAAACATCAGATGTGCCCGGAAAGTTTAGCGTACACGTTGTTTGGAGATGAGATGTGGCATGAGCACTATATCAAACAGCTCTGAAAACACTGCTAAGGTAAGCTTATCCGAAGCGTCACGTCATCATTATATACTGGACATATTGGCCAGTTACACACAAACACCCGATGTGTCCGGTTTGATGTCAGAAATTCATTCCTATTCTGCATATCGATGACGTTTACGCATACAATGACGCAACGATAATAACAGTTCAACAAAAAACGGAATCGTAAAAAGTAGAAGAATCAAATTAAATTCGCTTTAATGCTTTACGATAGTATGTATTCTGCCTTGTGGTGGAGCGTGGAATCGAAATCCGGAATATCAAAGATTAGTCATTTAACTACTCTATGGATTAGTGGGTTATTCCCCATTTCGAATCGAAAGAAAAACTTTTCAAAACACAATGTATTCAACATATAAATTCAAAATTTTTTTTCTTTCGAATCCTCTTTCGACTATTCTATAGAATAGCGTATAAACAAGTCTATCGATTAGTTTATTAACAAGTGAACTCTGTGGACTATTTAGACTATCTATAAGTCTATCGATTCATCCATTATCTAGTCTATTTAATAATCTATTGACTCGTGTACATAAGACTAGTTAATGAACTGTTCTATCTATAGTTAAAATACAAAATTTTATAGACTTTTATATTAACTAATCTAGGATCTAGTCTTTGGACTAATCTATTGACTAGTTGTCTACTGACTAGTCTATGGTCTAGTCCACTTACTAGTCTATGAACTAGTATATAAACTGGTCTATAGACTACATATGGACAATTCAATGGACTTTCTATTGGCTTATCTATGAACTAGTCTACTGACTACTCTATGGACTAGTCTACTGACTAGTCTATGGACTTTCTACTTACTAGTTTATGGGCTAGTATATTGAATAGCCTATGGACTAGTTGAAGTTGTAGTCTATGGACTAGTCTATTGACTATTCTACTAACTAGTCTATAGAATAGTCTACTGACTCGTCTATGGAATAGTCTACTCACTAGTGTACGGACAGTAGACTGAAAAGTCTATTGACTACTCTACTGACAAGTATATTGACTAGTCTAATGACTAGTATATAAACTGGTCTATAGACTAGTCTATGATCTGGTCTATATACTACATATGAATTATCTATACACTTTCTATTGGCTAATCTATAAACTAGTCCACTGACTATTCTATGGACTAGTTTACTGTGTAGTCTATGGACTAGTCTACTGACTAGTCTATTGTTTAGTCAACTAACTACTGACTTGTCTATGGAATAGTCTACTGAGTAGTGTACGGACTAGTCTATGGACTTTTCTACTGACTACTCTATGAACTAGTCTACTGACTGGTCTATTGACTAGTCTAATGACTGGTATAAGAACGATTCTAGTATATGGACTACTGATAGTCTATTTTATATCCCACTCAATTGACAAGTGCAAATAGAAGTCAGGAAATTTGTTAAGACTAGTCTATAGATACAATGGACTATATTCTTTCATCGACTATTCGAATTAGCCCACAGCTAATTTCATATCTTACACTGAAAGAAAAGTATATATTTTTTAAATTTATCGTTTTTTTTTTCTTTTTAATGTAACATGTATTTCTAAATATATATAATTTCATATTTTCATTCACAGAACATTTTACGAAGTTCACAAAAAAATATACGTATGTATTAGTAATAAAGATTACAATTTAAAAAAAAATACGTTATTTTTTTAAATGACGTTTTTTGTTAATAAACGTTATACAATAGAGAACAAATGGAGACTTTTCATCATTAAATTCTTGACGAAATGTTAATAATAAAAATAAACTACAATCTAATGATAAAAATGTCTTGACAAAACTAAAGAAATAAATTAAAACATAAAATTTTAAAATGTTTAAGGATAATAGTAGTATTTAGTTACAAACTAAAAGAACATAAAAAAATCAAATTTCGAAACAAAAGGCGTATTTAAAAGTTTATTTAAGTAATGTTGCTGAGTGTTATATTAATGTATATTTAAACAAAATAATAATAATTACAATAAAACATGCATTTTAAGGACAATATAAAACAGCTCTTTATAATACGAAATATGTTTAATAAACAATTGGAAATTATGTTTGTGTTTTCTTTTTCACTAAAACAGCCTAAATTTATTATTCTTTTTACTGAATACCACAAATAATTCAAGCTAAATTATTAAAAAAAAATATAATTGTACTAGCAACTCTACATAATCAAAAACATTACCAAATGTGATAATTTTAAGTTTTATTAACAGACGCCATTTTGTATAAAACTTTTTATATTATATGCAAATGTTTTGACTAATTCAAAGTTAATAGTTTAAACAATATACTATACTACTTATTCATGAACTAGCAAATAAGATATACAGTAGATATATCGATAGTTAAGTCAATACACTAGTACAAAGTATAATAGGCTAGTCCATAAACTAGTGAACAAATAAGTCAATAGAAAAGCCAATCGACTAGCTCATATACTAGCCAGTAGACTAGTCCATAGACTAATTAATAATCCGTAAACTAGCCTTTAAACTAGTCAAAAGTTTACCCCATAATCTACTTAAAATAGCAACAGACAAATCAGTATAAGTAGTAGTCAATAGACCAATCAGTCAATCAGTAGTCAATAAACAAATCCATAGAACAGTATTTGAACTTATCAGTAGAGTAGTCAAAATTTGTCCATGAACTAGTCAACAGTCTTGTTCATAGACCAATGAGTATTAAATAGATGCATCGAAAAGCTAATCCAGAGATTAGTCTTTAGATTACTATCCAAGTAAAGTCAAAAGAATAGTTCACAAGTTAGTCCATAGTGTAGTGAATTTAATATTTTCCATCTCTAGTCTTGTCAAAAGATTAGACTAGTCTCTACTCTACGTCAATAAACTATTCCATCTTCGTATGTACGAGAAATGTGGAAGCGGATATGTGTAGGATCCACTGGATCAGTCCTTGTAAACGGCAGCTTTAAACAACATTCATAAGGACACTATAATTGAATGTCATACTTAGAGTTCGTCCAACGCCCATAGCAGAGACACGAATAAAAACCTGAAGCGGAAAACAAGAGACGTTGTGACAGAACTAACACCAGAATGCAGCAACAGGTTTAATGCCTGCTGGTCACGTATAGACCATGTCGACCCTAACGAATGTCCTACATGTGGTCTGAGTCCTAATGACTCCCATTACATATTCCATTTCTCAGCCAAACCTAGTTTTTGCTATTACAACAACAACTATTCCATAGACTAGTTAATAGAACAATAATCTAGTACACAGGCTGATCGATAGGTTTAATAATGCAGTCACTTGTCACACTAGTTAACTCTTGAGATTATTCAATAGAAGAGTCCACAGACAAGATAATAGACTAGTCTATATACAAGTTAATATATTATTTAATAAACTAGTCAATAAAACGTTGCATTCAGTTCCAGTTACGCAACGATCGCAAAAGCGCATTCCAACTAGAAGCTGAATAGTTAGGGTTAGACTATAGAATAAACTAAACTATAACCTAGACTATAGTCTAGACTAGACTGTCGACTAGACTATAGACTAGATTAGTCAATAGACTAGTCTAGATGAGTCTTTAGACTAGACTATAGACTAGACTATAGACCAGGCAATATACTTCACTATATACTAGTCTATATACTAGACCTTAGACATGACTATATACTAGCCTACAGACTAGACTATAGACTCGACTATACACGTGAATATAGACTAGACCATAGACTAGGCTAAAGACTAACACATAGACTAGACCATAGACTAACATATAGACCAGACTATAGACTCAAATAACGCATAGACTATAGTCTAGACTATAGACTAGACTGTAGACTAGTCTATAGAATAGACTGTAGACTAGACTATAGAATAGACTATAGAGTAGTCTATAGACTAGACTGCAGTCTATAGACTAGACTGTAAACTGGTCTATAGACTGTATACTCGTCTTTAGACTGTAGACTCGTCTTTAGACTATAGACTCGTCTTTAGACTGTCTTTAGATTAGAGTTTAGACTAGTATATATACTAGACTGTATACTAGACTGTATACTAGTCTATAGATTAGACTGTAGACTAGTCTATAGACTAGACTGTAGACTAGTCTATAGACTAGACTGTAGACTAGTCTATAGACTAGACTGAAGACTAGTCTATAGACTAGACTGTAGACTAGTCTATAGACTAGACTGTAGATTAGTCTTTAGACCAGAATTTGGACTAGTCTTCAGAATAGAATTTAGTCTAGTCTATATACTAGACTGTAGACTAGTCAATAGACTAGACTGTAGACTAGTCTATAGACTAGACTGTAGTCTATAGACTAGACTGTAGTCTATAGAATAGACTATAGAATAGACTATAGACTAGACTATAGACTAGACAATGCGCTAGACTATAAACGAGACCATAGACTAGGCTATAAACTAGACTATACTGTAAACTAGACTATAGACTAGACCATATACTAGACTATAGACAAGACTATAAACTAGACTATAGACTGGACTATAAGCTAGACAATACACTAGACCATAGACTGGACTATAGATAAGACTACATACTAGGCTATAGGTGAGACTATAAAATAGACTATAGAATATTCTATAAAATAGACTATACACTAGACTATAAGCAAGGTCATAGAGTAGACTAAAAAGTAATCCGTAGACAAAACTAAATCATAGACTAGGTAATAAACTTGACTATAGACTAGACTATAGACTAAACCATAGACTAGATTATAGACTACTTTTAAGTCTAGACTAAACCATAGACTAGACTACAGCCTAGACTATAGACTAGACTATAGATTTGACTATAGACTGGACTATAGAATATGCTCTAGACTATAAACTAGACTATAGAGCAGAATATAGTCTGCACTATAAACCAGACTATAGACTATATACTAGACTGTTGTTACTTTACATTAGACTATAATTTATACTCTACATTAGACTATAGAATAGTTTGTTACTAGTCTATACTATAACCTATAGACTCTACTCTTGACTACTTATAAAAAGTGCAAAAAGTTCTTAATGTTTTAAAGTCCGTAATTTGCTGTGTTGTTTGTAGTTTTTGAAATTTATAAAAATTTAAATTTTGAAATAATTTTTTGAAATATTTTAACTACTTTATAAAAATAAGAATATTCTTCTTTTAAAAAAATCTATCAAACACATAAAACTTGAGCCGTTATTTGTTAAATTTTAAAAATTTATATAAAAATTTTAAAATTTTTAGCAGTAAACTGATTGTACGGTAGGAAACAGATTTTGTTTTAGCTAAATTTTGTTTAATGCTAGTACAACTATTAATTTATGTTACTTATATAATTTTTTTATTAATTTTTTTGTTTTTTTGTGTTTAACGTTTAACATTAATAATTTAGTTTGAATTATAATAGAATTCTTTGAAAACTATAAAAAAAGAAAGCTGAAATTACAGTTTGTTGTTTTTTTATATAAGTTGAGCTAAAATATTTAAGGAAAAAAAATATACAAATAAAACATAATATTAAATGCTAAGAAAATAAAAACAGCCAAAAAGCGTTATAATAATTAAATGAAACAAAAGATTAAAAAAAAGAGGAAAATAATAATAAATATATTTGTTTTTCTTTTTTTTTTTTTAATAAATTGTTGAGGAACTCTATTTGTATATTTTTTTATTATTATTATTTTGCAATAGTGTTTTTCTTCTTCTGGTTTACATACATATATATATTTTTCTATAATTAAATGAGAAATTTGTTTTTAAAAGAAGTCTTTACATATATATATAATTAATTAATTAATTTAAAAAAAATAGAAATGTGTATAAAAAAAATGGAACAAATTTAAAGCATGCACAGCATACGAAATGATAATAAAGTTTTAAAATGTATGTTTTTTTATAAAATTTAATTTCATTATATAAAAAAAAAGAAAAATTAAAAAACAAAATGAAAAACTAAATAGGAGAAAAACTCCTTTACAATTTATAGTTTGCTTAAGGTTTACTTTCTTGTTTGTTATCCTTTTGTTGTTAAAAAAAATAAGAAAAAACAACAATAAAATAGAATAGAGAAAAATATATATCACATTATTATAAATTTAAGATAAAATTTTTTTTCTGTTTTACGGCAGACTATATAAACATCACAATTTTCTTGCTTTTATGCAAATATTTTGAAAGCAAACTGTAATTTCAGCATTTAGTTTTTTTTTATAGAATTTTTTTTGTGTTTTTTTCTTTATATAATAAAAATATGTTGTTGTTGTTGTTGTGTGGTTCTTCATTTCGTTTTTTCTTGATGATGATTCGTTTTAATTGTGTTGTTGTTGTTGTTGTGGTTTTATAACCTATGATTTATTAGATTGTTTAAGAAATAGTTTAAAATCTCTTTCAGTCTCCTCATCCATTTCAGGATCTAAATCAACATCATCATTATCATCATCGTCATTATCAGAAGAGGCAGCTGTATCAGCAGCTCCATTAGTTAAAAATTCACATTCTTCGGCGGTAATTTCACGACCATCGGGACCATAGAAAACAGGATCATCACTATCACGCAATGGTTGTGGAAGTTTTGATGTTTCAGGATCACCCAACGAATCAGCGCCTATAGCTTTACGTCCCCAGTTATTCTTTTGCAGTGAAATAACATTATTAGCCAAAGGATATTTGCCAGGATTTTGACAATTAATGGCATCCAATTTAGCAATAATCTCTTTCATTTCTGCAGCACAATCTGCTGTCAAATCGTAACCGGCCAATTTTAAAGTCAAACAAATGCAACGTATATTATCCTTATTATCCTCCATGGAAAGTAATTCTTTAAGAGAGAATACAATATTCTCAGCAATTAGATAAATACGTGAATCATCACCTCTTAGTTGCATATAAAGTTCAGCCAAAAAGAGTGCAGTTTCACGTACCTTAGCTTCTTGTTTATTCTGCATATATTCACGTACTTGTTGCTGATGAAAATCAAGTTTAAATTTGAGCAATGTATGGAATAAAGAATCCTTACTGGGATTTAACATATGCAATAGATTATACAGTTTAGCACCCATATAACGAAAATTGGGATTTTTAATCGATTCATCGAATATATCTTCCATGGCAATGGATAAAACATAATGATTATTTTCCATGCCATCGAAAATGGTAATGAAACGTGTGGCAACGCTATCGAATTGTCCAGGATTTTGATTAAGACATTGAATCACAGTTTGTAAATAATCCAAAGCAATATTTTCCATATCATTGGCACTTTCAGCTACAGCCGAGGCATTCGACTGTTGGTGGTATTGTTGTTGCTGCTGCTGCTGTTGTTGTTGTTGTTGCTGATAGTGATGATTATTACTGTAACGATTTTGATTGTGATGATGATGATGATGAGGTTGCTGCTGTTGATTGTGATGATTTTTATTATAACGATAATGATTATTTTGTTGATGATAACCCTGCTGTTGACCACTACCACTGGCACGTTGCTGTTGATAAAAACCATCACCACCGCTGCTACCACTACCACCACCACCACCACGTCCTCCACCATTATTACTGTTACGTAAACGATCCTGAACAGTTGAAATATTCATAGAGCCCATTTGAGCATTAATATTTTGTGTAGATTGTTGATATTGTTGATTACCATAACCATTGGAATAGGATTGCTGCTGTTGTTGTTGTTGTTGTTGCTGTTGGTACGATGATGGCTGCTGCTGTTGTTGTTGTGGCTGTTGGTATTGTTGATAGTTCTTTTGTATATACTGCATCTGATGTTTCTGTAAGCGTTCTTGTACATTATGTGGCATAACATTTCCGTAACGTGGTACAAATTCGACCGCATAAACCGAAAGTCTAGAAGATGGAGCTGCTGCTTCAGGATGATATGTTTTTGGTGGCCTTAAGGGTTTTAATTCCTCATCTGGACTGTACATAGCACGTCCTGGTGTAATCTCCATTGTTTACTGCTGTTTTCTCTCGCTTCTTATTGAGATGGAAACTGTAGATAGAACAAAATAAATAGAATATTTAGAATAATTAAAGTTGCAAAATAAAGAAATGATTTATTCATAGCTACATTATGAAACTTTTATAGCTCTAGAAATACTAATCTGTCCACTAATTTGTTTTCTCTCTTTCGGAGAATGATACACAGTACTTATGACAAATGTTTAATTAATTTATTTATTCATTCATTTAAGAGTTATAAAGAAATTTTGAATTTTATATATAAATTATTTGAACATTTATAACATTTTGTTGTTATATACGTTTGTTCTATGTCGAGAATATTCATTATTGACCATTAAATATACTACTGGTATTCATTATTTTTACTGAATATTTTCTTGCATATAACTTGGATTCGAAAACAGGTTCTAGTTCAGTTCCTGTTCAGTTCTAGTTCAGTTCTAGTCCAGTTCTAGTTCAGTTCTAGTTCAGTTCTAGTTCAGTTCTAGTTCAGTTCTAGTTCAGTTCTAGTTCAGTTCTAGTTCAGTTCTAGTTCAGTTCTAGTTCAGTTCTAGTTCAGTTCTAGTTCAGTTCTAGTTCAGTTCTAGTTCAGTTCTAGTTCAGTTCTAGTTCAGTTCTAGTTCAGTTCTAGTTCAGTTCTAGTTCAGTTCTAGTTCAGTTCTAGTTTAGTACTTCATATTGCTCTTATTCTCTAAAAAATAGACGTCAACATTTTTAAATTGATCTGAAACGTTTAAATAACTGATCCATGAGTTCACATTTTGGTTTCCCTGGTGTTAAGTCTTGTATTTGTAGTGAATACCACTAATTTTTATTATTATTTTTCTTTCTCTAATTTTATAACCTTGTTTAATTAATTGAATGTATATACATACATATGTATACACGCATTTTTAATATATAATTGGTGATGCATACAGTTTGTGGTTGAGACATAATAGTAATTAACTCTAGATTTATATAAAAATAAGTAGTTTTTCAGTTAAAATATGTAATTTATATGAATAATGCAAAATTAGGTTTTTATATAATCGCAAGACTTCAATAGTCGAACATTTGTGTGATAAAAACACGAACATTTTCTACAAAGCGATTTTAATTGATATTTCAAGTGAAGTTTTAGATTATATACATAATAATAATTTTAGACATAAACTAGAACTAACCTAGAACTGAACTAGAACTGAACTAGAACTGAACTAGAACTAAACTAGAACTGAACTAGAACTGAACTAAAACTGAACTAGAACTGAACTAGAACTAAACTAGAACTGAACTAAAACTGAACTAGAACAGAACTAGCACAGAACTAGAACAGAACTAGAACTGAAATAGAACAGAACTAGAACTGAACTAGAACTGAACTAGAACTGAACTAGAACTGAACTAGAACTGAACTAGAACTGAACTAGAACTGAACTAGAACTGAACTAGAACTGAACTAGAACTGAACTAGAACTGAACTAGAACTGAACTAGAACTGAACTAGAACTGAACTAGAACTGAACTAGAACTGAACTAGAACTGAACTAGAACTGAACTAGAACTGAACTAGAACTGAACTAGAACTGAACTAGAACTGAACTAGAACTGAACTAGAACTGAACTAGAACTAGAACTGAACTATAACTGAACTAGACCTGAACTAGTACTGAACTAGAACCGAACTAGAACTGAACTAAAACATAACTGGAACTAAACTTGAACTGAACTAAAACTAGACCTGAACTAAATCGGAACTAGAAGTGAACTGAACTAGTAGTGAACTAGAACTGAACCAGAACTGAACTAGAACTGAACCGGAACTAAACTAGAACTGAACTAGAACTAAACTAGAACTGAACTAGAAAAGAACTGAACAAGAATTGAACTGGAACTCAACTAGTACTTAACTAGAAGTTAACTAGATCTGAAATAGAGCTGAACTAAATGTCTGTTCAAATTGTGATCCTGAAAATATCGTCAGAAAATAGTTTTAAACAAACTTGCGAAGAAACAGACCCTTCTCAAGAAGGTGAAATGAATGCATGAAGAAGATTATATGTAAATAAATGTAGCTCGTTAATGAAGCAAGCACAGTTTTGTAACAACAGTAACTAAATCTTCCTGCTATTTGTTCGATATAGATTTTTTTTTCTTTCGATGCTAATGAGTAATAGGGTATTTTAAAGATTTTCACTTTATGCCATGTAAACGTGCAAGAAAATTGTTTTAGAGAACAAAATGCCAAAAATAATAATAAAATATACCTTGTAATTAACTCCGCCAGTTTTTCACTTTTACACAAAGGCCGGCCCCAAAAACTTGAAAGTTAACTTTTTAAGGAGTATTTTAAACACAATAGACTTTGTTTTTAGTACAATGCAGAAAAGTTTGTTAAATGCTTAAAAAGTTCCATTTAAATATTCAAACTGTTAAACAATGCTATGACATTTATAAAAATATACACAAAACTAATTTAACAGCTGAATTATTTCAATACAATAAAAATGTATTAATTGACCATAAATAAACATAAATAAAAAAATATGACAAAAAGCAAGAAAACTTAAAAAACTGTATGTATGGATGTAAGTGCAATTATATAAAAATTTAAGAAATTATAAATTCAAAACACACAACAAATACACCAAAAAAACTTAAATTGTATAGGGTAAATGTACCAATAGTCGGCAGTTTAACTTTTTTCTCTTTTTCAAACTATCCCCCTAAAGAGTCGGTAATTGTTATTACGATGATTTTTAGTTATTTCAAACTGAACTAGAACTGAACTAGAACTGAACTAGAACTGAACTAGAACTGAACTAGAACTGAACTAGAACTGAACTAGAACTGAACTAGAACTGAACTAGAACTGAACTAGAACTGAACTAGAACTGAACTAGAACTGAACTAGAACTGAACTAGAACTAGAACTGAACTATAACTGAACTAGACCTGAACTAGTACTGAACTAGAACCGAACTAGAACTGAACTAAAACATAACTGGAACTAAACTTGAACTGAACTAAAACTAGACCTGAACTAAATCGGAACTAGAAGTGAACTGAACTAGTAGTGAACTAGAACTGAACCAGAACTGAACTAGAACTGAACCGGAACTAAACTAGAACTGAACTAGAACTAAACTAGAACTGAACTAGAAAAGAACTGAACAAGAATTGAACTGGAACTCAACTAGTACTTAACTAGAAGTTAACTAGATCTGAAATAGAGCTGAACTAAATGTCTGTTCAAATTGTGATCCTGAAAATATCGTCAGAAAATAGTTTTAAACAAACTTGCGAAGAAACAGACCCTTCTCAAGAAGGTGAAATGAATGCATGAAGAAGATTATATGTAAATAAATGTAGCTCGTTAATGAAGCAAGCACAGTTTTGTAACAACAGTAACTAAATCTTCTGCTATTTGTTCGATATAGATTTTTTTTTCTTTCGATGCTAATGAGTAATAGGGTATTTTAAAGATTTTCACTTTATGCCATGTAAACGTGCAAGAAAATTGTTTTAGAGAACAAAATGCCAAAAATAATAATAAAATATACCTTGTAATTAACTCCGCCAGTTTTTCACTTTTACACAAAGGCCGGCCCCAAAAACTTGAAAGTTAACTTTTTAAGGAGTATTTTAAACACAATAGACTTTGTTTTTAGTACAATGCAGAAAAGTTTGTTAAATGCTTAAAAAGTTCCATTTAAATATTCAAACTGTTAAACAATGCTATGACATTTATAAAAATATACACAAAACTAATTTAACAGCTGAATTATTTCAATACAATAAAAATGTATTAATTGACCATAAATAAACATAAATAAAAAAATATGACAAAAAGCAAGAAAACTTAAAAAACTGTATGTATGGATGTAAGTGCAATTATATAAAAATTTAAGAAATTATAAATTCAAAACACACAACAAATACACCAAAAAAACTTAAATTGTATAGGGTAAATGTACCAATAGTCGGCAGTTTAACTTTTTTCTCTTTTTCAAACTATCCCCCTAAAGAGTCGGTAATTGTTATTACGATGATTTTTAGTTATTTCAATTATGTGTTTAGTTAAGTTTTAGATCTATTTAACTTTTTTGAAAAACAAATAACTAGTTTTTAGTAATTTGTAAATTTTGTTAAAAACTCCACATTTTCCAATAGTCGGCACCAGTGTTCCTAAGTTCGACAAAAAATGTCCCTATAGTCGGCAGTAGATTTGTTGTTTAAAAAAAGCATATTTATTTATAGAAAAAAGTGATATATACACAATTTTCCAAAGAAAATATTTAATTAAATTTTTTCTATAGAAATAATTTTAATAATATCGTTTTTTCTGTAGAAAAATATGTTATAAAACATAATTATAATTGTAATAAGTATACATAATAACATTTTTTTCTATAGAAAAAGAGTTATACATGCAATTTTCTGTACAATATTTTATTTTTTGTTAGAGAAAAAAGTAATTTTTATAGGGGAAAGTGTTATATGTACTGTTTTTTAAAGAAAATTTTTATAAAAATATAGGAAAAAATTTAACATAAGTTTCGTAGAGGATATTATAATAAGAACACTTTTCTATAGAAAAAATTGTCATACTGGGAATTTTTCTATATAAAAAAAAATGTTATACTCATATTTTTTTTGTAAAAGCACAGTTAAGAAGCAATTTTGTTAGAAAAAAAATTCAATATGCAAATTTTTAATAGAAAAAACTGTTATACACAATTTTTTGTATAGAAAATTATATTCTGTAGTAAAAAATTGTAATCTTCTGTAGAAAAAGCTATTATAGAAGTAATTTTCTATAGAAAAAAAGGGTATACACACAATTTTTCATAGAGAAAACTGATATACACATAATTTTTTGTATCAAAAATTGTATAACATAAAATTTTCTATAGAAAAAAATTGTATACACATAAATTCTTATAGAAACAAATAGAAACAAATTTTGTACAATCAATTTTCTATAGAGGAAATTGTAATATACTAAATTTTTATAGAGAAGTGTTATACATAAATTTTTTTACAAAAATAACTGTTATACATATAATTTTTGAAGAGAAAATTGTTATATAGAAATTTTTCATAGTAATATACCCAATTTTCTATAGAGAAATAATAAATATTAGAGTGCCGACTATAGAATACGTATGATCGAACTTAATACCCAGTAGTCGGCACCCCTATGCCGACAATAAGAATTCATAAAAAATTGTGTTCTAATGGCGGCAGCGATTAAAATTACAAAAAAATATATTTTTAACTAACTTTTTCACTTTAAATTGAATATTTCAACTGTTTTCTTTCATTTAAATCAATTTTTGTCAAATAAATCATTTAATTTCATATAAATATTCACTTGTTTAAGGTGGCACCAAAACTAAATTTTTTTTAAGAAAACTGACAGTACTACAAATGCTGCAAAGCTGTCACTAAATAACGTCAAATATAGAGGAAATTAGTAATCCTACTTAAATTTACTCATTTCATAAAGCAAAAAGACCATATTTTCTATGAAATATATATCAAACCTTAATAAATTTGTACAGCTTTTCTTATTTATTTACATTTTTATGCAAAAGATGCCGACTACTGGGTGATGCCGACATTAGGTGCATTTACCCTAGATACTTTTTATTTAAATTTAAAAAAATACTATGCTCCTCGCTAGAGCAATGGCGTGGCTTAAAAAAAAAACCAACAAAAAAGTCTACATATAATATTTAGAGAAATTTAACAAAAAAAAAACAAAAATACAAGTTATGCATATGTATGTACACATGTATATAAGCGCTTTACTTTGTCAGTAAATAAAAATACAAGGCTGGCTTGTTATGGAACCCATTTTGGAGCATCATTTTATATAAAAAGTTTTTTTTTACCATTTTGTTACGCACCTTTTTGTTTTTGTTTTCCTTTCGAATTTGTTGTCCAATATGTTTTATTGTTTTATTTTTTTTTCACTTTACTTAAATTCGTTCGTTTTTTTCAGCTGGTTGTTTTTGTTGCTTGCTTTCTTTCTTCTTTATTTTGTTGCGTTGTCACTTTTTTCCGTTTCAAGTAAATCGTGCTCTTAAAATACACAAACTGCTGTTTTTTTCTCTCTCTTCTTTGAAAACTTAAAAAAACTCTTAAATTTTTACCCTTTTTTATTGG
This sequence comes from Lucilia cuprina, assembly GCF_022045245.1. NCBI lineage: Eukaryota > Metazoa > Arthropoda > Insecta > Diptera > Calliphoridae > Lucilia > Lucilia cuprina. Next base: position 16,766,576 of record NC_060954.1, read on the forward strand.
AGAATTTGCACACAAAAAAAAACACGAGTGAAATTATTTTCAAAAGATTTTTTGGGGGTTATATATTATATATGTTAAAAATGCACACACACACACTTTTCTATTTAATGAAACACAAAGCCTGCAAATGAAAACAAAAGAAGATATATTTATTTAATTTTTTTAAAGCCTTTTATATATGTATAAAAAACTGAAAACTTGTTTGTTTGTTGTTGTTGCATTTTTTCTTCATATTTTTTGTGCTACTTTTTTTCATTTTCGTCATTACTTACCTTTTTCTTTAACAATGACTTCGTTAATTCAAATTGTAGTTGTTGTAGACGAACACAAAAAAAATTACCTATTTGCCAATTTTTCCAACTTAAATATTGTGAATATTTCCTTGAAATTCCTAGGAATTTTTGCTGAATTTCTTCGAAACACAGTTTAATTAGTAGAAATATCACAAATTTATTAATAAATAATTGAAATTTTCAATGAAAAATGTCAATTATTTTCACAAAAAAATCCGACAAATGAATTGTGTGCTGCTGAAGACGAGAGAAAATTTCTCACGAATGCAAGTTACAAAGTGCTACCAAGTTAGTTACATACAACAGTGCTGTTGCTTTTTTCAAAACAATCAAAAACGCTATTTTAACTGGAAATCATAAAACGCTACATATTACCAAATTACTGCCGGTCCACACGTGGAAACTTTTGATTTTCAAAAGTGTATTAGGAAAAAGTTTCCTAGTGTGGACCAGGTCTTACTTTGTGCCTTATTGATTTTGTGTGTGAGAAAAAGAGATAATTGTTATTCTTTCTTTTTCTCTCACACTCAAAAATCTAAAAATTCTCAAAAAACACTGTGTGAACAGAGACGTTTGAATTGCGTTCAAAGATGCAAAGACCTGGTTCACACTGGGAAATTTTTTTGGGAAACTTTTGATTTTAGTGTGTAAGAGAAAGAGAAAGAAATATCAAACATTTTTTTCTCTTACACACGAAATCAAAAGATTCTCAATAAAAGTTTCCCAGTGTGAACCAGGTCAAAACCAAAGCACAAAGTATACAGAGGTGTCACTTTTGACATTGAAACAGTCTTAAATTAGCTTTTGTTTGGTTAGAAGAGGTATTTAAAATACAGTTAAAAATCATTGAAATCGTTTTGTGCGAAAGAGAGAGAGAGAGTTTTTTGCTCGTGACGGCTCTGTGGCAAAAGTTAAAGTTTTAAAAATATTCAAAAAATAAACAAAAAGTATCAAAAATGATGTTCTATTGATTTTTATTACATATCTGATTTATATATATATATTAGTTCAATATTGCAAAAAATCTAAAAGAAAACATTTGAAGAACGAAAATGTACCAAAAGTATTTTTCTATATATTTTCATTAAGTCAAGATCAAAAAATACCTTTTGAGAACAATTTAATATCAAAAAGTCTCCTTTTATTTATTGGGGGCTTTAAGTCTAAATACGAATTTATGACAATTAAAAAATAACGATTTTTAAAAACCCACTTTTTAATTACTTAAATACAATTTTTAAAAGATAATAGAAAATTTAGCTAGCCTACAGACGATCTTAAGCCGCCGCCGAAATTTTCCGTGTCAATCGTCAACGCCGTTAATGAAAGTCGGCGCAGTATTCTGAAAACTGCTGGTCATTCAAAAATTAAGTTTTTTGTGCAAAGCTGTGCAAAAAAAATAAATTAAAAATTTCTACAAAACAACACTAATTGCCTTCAAAAAGGTTTATAAATAACACTTTAAAATATAAAAAATCAACTAATTGTCTCGATATTTTATAGTCATATTTTAAAAAATAGCAAAATGTTTGGTCGTCAAAGTGGTCTTAGCAGTAGCGGTGGTAGTGGTTCCAATTTGGTGGAATTTCGTGCCGGAAGAATGAATTTGATAGGCAAGATGGTGCATCCCGATACACGCAAAGGTTTAGTATATTTAACGCAAAGTGATGATGGCTTAATGCATTTCTGTTGGAAGGATCGTACCACTGGCAAAGTAAGTTGACAAAATTTGAACTAACTGCTTCAAGTGTTAAGTGTTTTATGTTCCTTGTTAAAGGTTGAAGATGATTTGATTGTATTTCCCGATGACTTTGAGTTCAAACGTGTAGAACAGTGCAAGACTGGTCGTGTTTATGTTTTGAAATTCAAGACCTCCAGTCGTCGTATGTTTTTCTGGATGCAGGAAACCAAAACTGACAAAGATGAAGAATTGTGCCGTCGTGTTAATGAAATTATGAATAATCCTCCTTCAGCCACTCGTGGCGGCCAGGATGGTGGTGATTTGCATTACATGTTAAATAACATGTCGCAGCAACAATTAATGCAGTTGTTTGGAGGCGTAGGACAAATGGGTGGTCTTAGCTCTTTGTTGGGTTCTATGAAGTAGGTTTATTTACAAGATTTCTATATGTTTATTTATTTATTTCTTTTAATAGCCGCTCTTCGGACAATTCTCGTACACCCAATCGCACTAGCACTAGCTCTGCTGGTGGCCTTTTAACCCCTGAAAATACATCCTCCGCCCCTCGTACCCCTTCGGCTCCAAAGGCTAAAGGCAGCAAGAGTGGTGGATCTTCAAGTGCCGATAATAATGGTGGCAACAGCGCTGGTTCCGGTAATTCAACAGCTGGTGGTAAGAAATCATCATCATCTAATATTTTCACACCCACCAATGCATTCCAATCCTACTTATCCAACCTCTCACCCGAAGCTGGCTCCGGTCGTTCACTCAACATTGATCTATCATCCGCTTTGGCTGGTTCCGAAATTGTCAACGATCTTATATCCGATCCCGAACGTGTCAACACTCTATCTGTTCACCTGCCCGAGACTGAAGATGCCGATGAGGATAAAAAGCAACAGATTAAAGACACCATAGCATCACCTCAATTCCAACAGGCCCTCTCCCTATTCTCGAATGCCTTGCAGTCGGCTCAATTGGGTCCCGTAGTCTCACAATTCGAACTTACCCCTGAAGCTGTGGCCGCCGCTTATTCCGGTAATTTGGAGGAGTTTGTTAAGGCTTTAGAAAAAGCTCTACCAGCTGGTGCTACTATGTCTTCGCCCACCAGCTCTAAAACTAAGGATTCCTCAGCCGAAGTCAAGAAGGAGGAAGAAGATAAGTCAGCTGAAAAGAAAGAATAGCTGTCGTGATTAATTGATTCATATGTTTCAAGTATAGACGCCAAAGTCGTCAATTATTCTTATCACATTGTATTGTTTTCTTTACTGTAATGTTTTTATTATGAAGCTATTCTAAATCTCATTCTCTGTGGTCTGAGATGTTATATATAGTAACAAACACTCATCATTCATTCATTCATACATATACAATATATATATTCATGAATTAGACTTTGCAAAAAAAGCTTTCTTTTCACTTTGCCTAATAAAAAATATTACAAAAAAACAAAAGAGAGAATATGTTTTTATAACAAAACAATTAGAAAGATAAGTTTTTATTTTACGAATAATTAGAATTGTCCAAATTGTCTTGTCTATAGTATTGTCTATAATCCAGACTAATTTAGTTCATTGGTTAGTCTATAGACAGTGACATCCGGTAGGTTAGTGTTCTAGTCTGGTAGACCGGAGGTGGTGGGTTCAATTCCCACCTGAGGCACTGGTTAAGGAGCGCACAACAGACCCGATAGAGGCCTAGGTGTATGTCTTCGGATTTGATGTACATCCTCCTTTCAAACTAACTAACTAGTCTATAGACATTCATCGGCTAGTCTACAGTGCATTCTAGATTTTCAAATATGTATCCTAGTCTTACTATGGTCTAGTATATAATATCTACAGTCTATAGTTTTGTCAATAATGTAGTCTATTATCTAGTGTATAGTTTAGCCAATAGTCTATTCTATAGTCTAATTATATTCGAATCTATAGTCTATTTATATTCTAGTCTTGCGTCTTTAATGAGGGGTTTTGGTTACATCGTGATGAACTGACAACTTTTCAACTGCAGGTCTTTGCAGTTGACCACCTTAGATCTAATATTTCTGTTCGATAGTGTTTAGTTTAGCCAATAGCCTATTTTATAGTCTAGTTAGCTTCCTTAACGAGTTGTTATCTTCTGGATTCCAAAAAGCGTACGTTTGTTTACATCGTGATAAATTAACAGTTTCTCAACTGCAGATCTTTGCTGTTGACAACCTTCGATGTAATATTTCTGTGTAAACTTGTTAGTTAGTCAGTCATTTAGTTAGTTATCTAATTAGTTAGTTAGATGGTTAGTCAGTTAGTTGGTTAGTTAGTTAGTTGGTTAGTAACTGCAGGTCTTTGCTGTTGACAACCTTAGATGTAATATTTCTGTCTAAACTTGTTAGTTAGTCAGTCATTTAGTTAGTTAGATAGTTATTTAATTGGTTAGGTAGTTAGTAAGCCATTTAATTAGTGGGCTAGTTAGTTAATTAGTAAGTAAGTTAGTTTGTTAATTAGTTATGGTTCAAAATTTGTTCTGTGCTCACTAGAATTTTTCAAAATTTGATAGAATTGTAATCTACATTTAACACTTTTAGCTTAGCCCAACTACAGTGTTCAAATTATTCTTGACATGCCCACTGTGGTAATGTGGATTATATAAATAGACTCCAATGAAATTTATGTTATTTTAAACATGGTAACCTTTTACCGTTAATAACAATTACCGCGAAATTATTAAAGAATTCTCTTTGGAGAAACAAAAATAATGAAACGTTTCCAAGAGCGCATTTCTACTACATTTCAATGAGTGTGAGTGAAATTATAAAATATAAAACTAAAGAGAAAACAAACAATGCCGAATAATAAACAATAATTAACAAAACAAATGAGAAACATACTTTTTTAGTAAACACAGCCATCCTTGTTTAACTACAAAAAGCCGCTATTAAGAAAGAAAAAAAACAACAACAACAACGGTTTTTATTCAATAATTTTGAATTATTGCTAGTCGTTGCTGCTAGCAGAGGCATAACATGCAATTAACAATTTGACGTACTGCGAAATATGCAAACACATTCACATACACACAGCACTACGTAAAAGATACATTTGCAAAAATAAAAAAAAAATTAACACACCGATAAAAAACTAACAAAATAATTCAAAAGAAAGAAGAAAACAAAAATATTCCAAAGATATTTCGAGAGATAGCGAGCGAGAGAGCGCACAATAAATAAATAGAAACCAAACAAAAATTTCCAGTAAGAAAAAGAGATGAGTAATTTAAAAACAAACAAATTCTCTTCTTCTCTGTGAGGAGAGTAATAAAATGTTATTGTTTTGTTTATAAACGATGCCTATGTAACTGACTGGAGGTGTTGATGGATTTTATATTCAAAATGGTACTAAGTGAAGGTATTGGTACTTTTAAAATGTTAGCTTCTTAGTAAAAGTACAAAACTATAAGAAAGGTCGGCAATCGTTATATAACTTGTTCTTCTTAATAAGACATCAGGATTAAATTTCGTTAATTCGAAGAAGAGACCCAACATCTCATAGAACACATGAAAGGCATGAGAACTATATACATATATAGCTAGCTAACTAAATAACTAACTAACTTACTAACGAACTAACTAACTAACTAACTAACTAACTAACTAACTAACAAACTATATACATATATAGCTAACTAACTACCTACCTAACTAACTAACTAACTAACTAACTAACTAACTAACTAACTAACTAACTAACTAACTAACTAACTAACTAACTAACTAACTAACTAACTAACTAACTAACTAACTAACTAACTAACTAACTAACTAACTAACTAACTAACTAACTAACTAACTAACTAACTAACTAACTAACTAAAAGTACAAAACTATAAGATAGGTAGGTAATCGTTATATAACTAGTTCTTATTAAGACATCAGGATCAAATTTCGTTAATTCGAAGAAAAGACCCAACATCTCATAGAACACATGAAAGGCATGAGAACTATATACATATATAGCTAGCTAACTAACTAACTAACTATATACATATATAGCTAACTAACTACCTACCTAACTAACTAACTAACTAACTAACTAACTAACTAACTAACTAACTAACTAACTAACTAACTAACTAACTAACTAACTACCTACCTAACTAACTAACTAACTAACTAACTAACTAACTAACTAACTAACTAACTAACTAAGTAACTAACTAATTAAGTAACTAACCAACTAACTAACTAACTAACTAACTAACTAACTAACTATCTAACTAACTTACTAACTAACTAACTAACTAACTAACTAACTATCTATCTATCTATCTATCTATCTATCTATCTATCTATCTATCTATCTATCTATCTATCTATCTATCTATCTATCTATCTATCTATCTATCTATCTATCTATCTATCTATCTATCTATCTATCTATCTATCTATCTATCTATCTATCTATCTATCTATCTATCTATCTATCTATCTATCTATCTATCTATCTATCTATCTATCTATCTAACTAACCAAATAACTTACAAACTAACTAACAAACTAACAATTTATTTTTTTCCCCAAAGGTACAAGTTTAAGTACTTTAAGGCCCCTTATGGCACATTTTTCAGAAGAAACAACAATGCACACCAACAAACATACTTCGTATATCCACATCCAACCATCCATCCCACTGTTTTGTTTTGATGGTGTGTAGCACTGAGTAGAGTAGGTATGGTGGGCACATTCATACATATTTACATACATACATATTGTGTGATACAACCAACAACAAGCTGAAATACATTTTTTGCAATGTATTGGACTTTTCTGTTTTAAAACGCAATAAACCTTGACAGGAAGCATACGCAAACAAATAATAACGTGTATTAACAAAATAAAAATAATAATAAAAAATAAAAATAAATATATATTTTAAAAATGATTACAGAAAAGTTTAATTTTCATAATAAAAACAAACAATTTTAAAACACACTAAAATTAAACAATATTTGTTTAAATTATAAAAAAATATATGTACCTTATAAATTATAAAAGAAAAATAAAATTTAATACATAATTTATGTATAATGTTTAATTATTACTAAAGTGTTGTATAGTGAAAAGTGAAATAAAAAAATTTTTGAAATAATTTCATTAAACTTTTATTAAAAAAAAAAATTCGCAAAAAACAAAAATTATGTTTATTTAAATAATTAAAAGGAAAATTCATCGTCATTATTATTATCATCATCATAACAAACACAGTGGTTAAATAAAAAAGAGAAGCTTTTTGCTGTTTGTTTTGTTATATCAATTGTAGGTTTGTTTGTATGTGTTTTTTTGTTGGTTTGATAAAGCTTACATTAATTTATTTAAAGTATAGAGAGTAAGTACAAATGTATAGATTATTTGTATATAAATTGTGTATATATTTACATATAACTACATACATATGTATGTATGTACGTTTGTACATAGTTGGAAACTACATACTCTCACTTTTCTTCGTCTTGTCCGTTTGTCATCTTGTTTTTCCACCGCTGTTGTTGTTGTAGTTATTAGTGAGTTAGGTGAGTGGGGTACCTTTTTTTGTGTTGTTTTCATTCCACTTCTATCAAAATATACAAAATAAAACAAGTAAGAAAGTAAAATTCATGAAGCTTGGTTAGAGAATACCCTACATCGGGGAATGGAATACTTTGTGTAATTTTCAAAACTATTTGAGTAGTAGAATAGTAGTATAGTAGTATAGTGAATAGACTAGACGCTAAACTTCTAAACAGACTGGTGAATGAAGTAGTGAGTAGATTAGTTCCCAAACTAATCAATAGGATAGTCCCTTAAGCCGGCTTTACACGATCACACATGTAATATGATATGTAAAAATTTTGTGTAGAAGAGTATGGATGGGATCGTCTAAACGCAATATGTAATAAAACCAAAACACATTTAGAGAGAATACGGATAGACGTATGGTTCTCTTCATTTTTTAAAATGATCTGAAAAACAGGCAGACCCCAGCAGTTCGACAAAGAGTCATTCCATACGAAAAAGACAGTAATTTCCACTAATAGTTAACCACCTGGATGATCGTAATTCGTATGTTTTGGGTCATTCGTCACGAATGTACCCTTTGTAATCGAGAATGAAGACAGTAGTCACTTTAGTGTCCCCTTTGTAAGCGGGAGCGGAGACAGTCGTCTCTTTACTGTCCTTAAGTAACCTAGAGATTATACTATTAAAAGTTGTTTTTTTTTGTACTTCCGAAAGTAGTTATTTTACCCATCTTTTGGAGAAATGATTATTACTTTCTACTAATATGCCACCATCTGGTGGACTCAAATTTATATCTTTTGGGTCAATCGTCACATTACTGTCCCATAGTATTCTGGAGAGTAGACACTTGAAATTTTCAAATTTTAGTTCCATTAATATCTTACCACCTGGCTGACTCCAATTCGTATGTTTTTGGTCTTTCGTCACAAATAAACTCTTTGTAATCGAGAATGAAGACAGTCGTCACTTTAGTGTCCCCTTTGTAAGCGAGAGCGGAGGCAATCGTCTCTTTACTGTCTCTTTGAAGGGTGTAGAGTGACGATTGACTTCCTCGTTGGACAAGCCCATTTTAAAATTGTCGGTCACCTGGGTAGTCAGGTGGCTAGGGGCCACCACAAGTGGCAGGTTAAATGGTCAGTTCGAGACTGTCCCGTCGAACTGCTGGGGCCGTATTTGATCAGGGATGTGTTTTTATGTAAACACATACAAAAAAGTGAAACAGCTGTTTCCATCTTATTTTATTATTGTTTTATACCAATCGTGTAAACTCAAAAAAATATATACGAATGGAATTTCATTTTACTTTTTCATTAGACTTTACGTACGTAAAGTGTGATCGTGTAAAGTGCCCTTTAACATGACACTTTATTCCTTCCTAGAATACTCAATAGAACAGTCATACAAATAATTTAAGAGATTAGGTAGGCCTTAGGATAATACTATTACTGGTTAATAGACTAGTATCTTAACTATCCAAAGAATAGTGAATAGATTGACTAGGCATTATATTAAATCTTTAACCAGTCTCCTGACTAATCCTAACAATAGTAAATAGAGTATTATAAAGACAAGTTCATATAGAAGCCCATAGGAAAGATCATAGACCAGTACATACAATTGTCCTTAGACTAGTTGAAAAAATACACCCTAAAATCGTTTAAGATTTGTTTATAGAATAGTCCAAAGAAGACTACATAGACTACACCATATCCAGGATAATTAGTTATAAAAGAGATTTTTGTAAAAGAAAATAACTCGAAACCAATGTTGAACAATATATCTGAGAGTTACAAACATCAGATCAAACACATTATACTCTTTTCAATTATAGTGCTTTGCAAACATTTTTTATATGGATGCATTTGTTGTGTTGTGCATTTTCGTGTTTGGCAAAAAAAAAAACGTCAACAACATTTTAGACTTTTTCTTTAAATATGTTTTTTTTTGCGTTCAAAACAAACCTTTATAGACTTGCATTAAACAGTGGGCTTGAAAAGTAAAAAAGCTGTTAAAAACGAATTAAGTAGTTGGTGAAAAATCTTGAATAAAGCTTACAACATTGACATTAAACAAAATGACTAATAACTGTGTGAACTTGCAATTTTTTGTTATGCAGCATTGTCAGGTTTTTCTTACAAAGGTCTAAAGCTATACGGTTGTTCGATCTTACAACGTTGGCATTAAAATGTGCAGAAAATTTCTAATAATAGTGTCAACTTACAAATTTTGCAAGACAAAATTTTCTGCAATGCTTTTTCTGACAACGTTATAAACTAAAAATAATATGTTCACACGATTGTTGGACATTTTTTGCACATTTTACTGATAACGTTGTAAGATCTGACAACCGTGTATACATAGCTTTAACTAACAATTTTCGTGTTGCTAAAAAGGTTTCATTCTGCTTTATAAACATTACATAACATTACTAGTAAAAGCTTTAAACTCAGATAACCCTGTGAACATAGTTTAAAAATTAAGAAAAAGATTTAAGAAGGAGTTGGCAACAGTTTTCTTATTTCCTTTATTTGACCTATTTCGCGGTAGACCTATTCGAACACAACATGGTGCATGGAAAATAGAGGTACTACTTAAACATCTTGAGGATTTATTTAAGAGCACTTTACACAATCACACTTTACGTACGCAAAGTCTTAAACATTAAGAAAGTGAGATGAAAACAGCTGTTTCACTTTTTTGTATGTGTTTACATAAAAAATACATCCGTGATCTAATGCAACTTGTTTCTTTCTTGAATCATTTGGTGAAATGAAGAGAGCCATACGACAATGTTTGATGGTTGCATAGACGATTTGACAGCTCATATTACATACTTGTAAGCTCGTGTAAAGCCGGCTTTAATAGCGACAAATAAGAAGAATTTTCAACTGTTTTATATCCTAGATTTAAAAATTAGAAAGATGTCTAATGCTTTAGTATTTGTCCAGAGCCAATCTTTTAGTATTTGTCCAGTGAAAAAGTATGAAAAATAAAAAAGAGAAAGATGTCTAATACTCTGGTATTTGTCCAAATATGACCATAATTCTATTTTATCGCTTAGAATTCTTTGATAATCTTAGGTGCCCGACTTATAAGGAATGTACAGTTTACCCCATTTATCACACATCGAATTTGATTATTTTTGATTTAAAATCTTTTTTTCAAATCTAGACCGTTTACATCTAATATTAGAACTAATTGTTCATGTGTAGTAATTAGATATTTTCACAATTTACCCAGCAGTTCGATGGGACAGTTCCGAACTGAACACTTAAACTACCACTTGTGGTGGCCGCTAGCCACCTGACTACCTAGGTGACCAACCATTTTAACATAGGGCTTGTCCTACGAGGAAGTCAATCGTCACTCTACACCTTACAAAGAGACAGTAAAGAAACGAATGTCTCCGCTCCCGCTTACAAAGGGGACACTAAAGTGACGACTGTCTTCATTCTCGATTACAAAGAGTTTATTTGTGACGAAAGACCAAAAACATACGAATTGGAGTCAGCCAGGTGGTAAGATATTAATGGAACTAAAATTTAAAAACTTCAAGTGTCTACCTTCCAGAATACTATGGGACAATAATGTGACGATTGACCCAAAAGTCAACTCAAATTTATGAGTCAACCAGATGGTGGCATATTAGTAGAAAGTACTTTCGGAAGTACAACAAAAAAACAAATTTTAAGAGTATAATCTCTAGGTTACTTGAGGACAGTAAAGAGACGACTGTCTCCGCTCCCGCTTACAAAGGGGACACTAAAGTGACGATTGTCTTCATTCTCGATTACAAAGGGTACATTCGTAACGAATGATCCAAAACATACGAATTACGATCATTCAGGTGGTTAACTATTAGTGGAAATTACTGTCTTTTTCGTATGCATTGACTCTTTGTCGAACTGCTGGGGTATCTATCTGTATCTGAAATTCTGAGAGCCGTATCGTTACAGTTAAATTGCAAAATGTACGATTATTTATGTAGTAACCGTACTCTATACTTGTACACATATAAATATACAGTTGTTGATAAAATAATAGCAGAATTAGCAAAATATTTATACAATATGTGTAATCTTTTGATAAGATTATGAAAAAATACTTACAAACCTACAATACAATAGTATGGTTCCCACAAATATACATATGTATATTCTGACACTTTTAAGATCATAAAAATAAGAAAGTAAATTATGAAATAATTTAAATAGTTGTCAATTTCGAAGAGGAAAAGTGCTATACTTTTCTTAATCACTATTTTTGAACAATTGATATTGTCCAATAATAAAGAACTCAAATTATAATATAGTGCAGTGTTAATATGTTAATTTATTTCAATATTTCTTCTTCTTGTTCTTCTTATTTTCAATAAAAGTCATCATACAAATCAGGAGAATTTCATATTAAATTGTACAAAGTGAAGTGAATTAAAATGATAACAAAAACACAAAAAAATAAAAGAAAATAAAATAAAAAAGAAAATATAACCTCAAAACATATTGTAAACCGCAAAAAAAATTGCACTGTGTTGCTGCAATGTTTTTTTATTATATAAAATAAAAATAAAAATACAAACATCTGTAGAAAAAAAAGTAAAATAAGTAAAACAAAAAATTAATTCAATATAATTTTGCTGTTATCGGGTTTAAATAAAAAGAAAATATACACTTCGTTATAAATATTGTAATCGTGTGTAAGTACAGTGTTGTTCGAAATTTTATTGAATAAAAATTGGAAATTTTCTATTTTGTGGTAAATTTTTAAAAAGACTCGTTAGAGTTTGTAAATGTCTTAAAAAAATTTCGAAAGTGTAATATGTAACTGACAGATTATTATTTCAATTAAATTTTGATTGAGTCGTAGTTAGTCTGTAGTACTGTCTATAGTTCAGCCTAGGATATAGTATATTATGTATTTTATACATTAGTTTAATCTATATTCTATAATCTAGACTATAGTATAGTGTATAGTCTAGTCTATAATCTAGTTTATAGTCTAGTCAACATTCCACTCAATAGTCTAGTCTATCGTTCAGTATATAGAATAGTAAATAGTCTAGTCTGTAGTTCAGTCAATTGCCTAGTCCATAGTCCAGTCAATAGCCTAGTCTATAGTCCAGTATATAGTCTAGTCTATAATTAACTCTATAGTCTAGTCAATAGTCTATTCTATAGTCTAGTCTTCAGTCTAGCTATTGTCTCGTTTATTGTCTAGTCTATAGTTAAGTATATAGTCTAGCCGATGGTCCAGTATATAGTCTAGTATATAGACTAGTCTATAGTCTATTCTATAGTATAGTCTATAGTCTAGTCTATATTCTAGTCTTTAGTCTAGTCTATTGTCTAGTCTATAGTATAGTTTTTGTCCAGTTTATAGTCTAGTCTATAGTCTAGTCTATAGTCTAGTCTATAGTCTAGTCTGTAGTCTAGTCTATAGTCTAGTCTATAGTCTAGTCTATAGTCTAGTCTATAGTCTAGTCTATAGTCTAGTCTATAGTCTAGTCTATAGTCTAGTCTATAGTCTAGTCTATAGTCTAGTCTATAGTCTAGTCTATAGTCTAGTCTATAGTCTAGTCTATAGTCTAGTCTATAGTCTAGTCTATAGTCTAGTCTATAGTCTAGTCTATAGTCTAGTCTATAGTCTAGTCTATAGTCTAGTCTATAGTCTAGTCTATAGTCTAGTCTATAGTCTAGTCCATAGTCTAGTCTATAGTCTAGTCTATAGTCTAGTCTATATTCTAGTCTATAGTCTAGTCTATAGTCTAGTCTATAGTCTAGTCTATAGTCTAGTCTATAGTCTAGTCTATAGTCTAGTCTATATTCTAGTCTATAGTCTAGTCTATAGTCTAGTCTATAGTCTAGTCTATAGTCTAGTCTATAGTCTAGTCTATAGTCTAGTCTATAGTCTAGTCTATAGTCTAGTCTATAGAGTAGTCTATAGTCTAGTCTATAGTCTAGTCTATAGTCTAGTCTATAGTCTAGTCTATAGTCTAGTCTATAGTCTAGTCTATTAGTCTAGTCTATAGTCTAGTCTTAGTCTAGTCTATAGTCTAGTCTATAGTCTAGTCTATAGTCTAGTCTATAGTCTAGTCTATAGTCTAGTCTATAGTCTAGTCTATAGTCTAGTCTATAGTCTAGTCTATAGTCTAGTCTATAGTCTAGTCTATAGTCTAGTCTATAGTCTAGTCTATTAGTCTAGTCTATAGTCTAGTCTAGTCTATAGTCTAGTCTATAGTCTAGTCTATAGTCTAGTCTATAGTCTAGTCTATAGTCTAGTCTATAGTCTAGTCTATAGTCTAGTCTATAGTCTAGTCTATAGTCTAGTCTATAGTCTAGTCTATAGTCTAGTCTATAGTCTAGTCTATAGTCTAGTCTATAGTCTAGTCTATAGTCTAGTCTATAGTCTAGTCTATAGTCTAGTCTATAGTCTAGTCTATAGTCTAGTCTATAGTCTAGTCTATAGTCTAGTCTATAGTCTAGTCTATAGTCTAGTCTATAGTCTAGTCTATAGTCTAGTCTATAGTCTAGTCTATAGTCTAGTCTATAGTCTAGTCTATAGTCTAGTCTATAGTCTAGTCTATAGTCTAGTCTATAGTCTAGTCTATAGTCTAGTCTATAGTCTAGTCTATAGTCTAGTCTATAGTCTAGTCTATAGTCTAGTCTAGTCTATAGTCTAGTCTATAGTCTAGTCTATAGTCTAGTCTATAGTCTAGTCTATAGTCTAGTCTTAGTCTAGTCTATAGTCTAGTCTATAGTCTAGTCTATAGTCTAGTCTATAGTCTAGTCTATAGTCTAGTCTATAGTCTAGTCTATAGTCTAGTCTATAGTCTAGTCTATAGTCTAGTCTATAGTCTAGTCTATAGTCTAGTCTATAGTCTAGTCTATAGTCTAGTCTATAGTCTAGTCTATAGTCTAGTCTATAGTCTAGTCTATAGTCTAGTCTATAGTCTAGTCTATAGTCTAGTCTATAGTCTAGTCTATAGTCTAGTCTATAGTCTAGTCTATAGTCTAGTCTATAGTCTAGTCTATAGTCTAGTCTATAGTCTAGTCTATAGTCTAGTCTATAGTCTAGTCTATAGTCTAGTCTATAGTCTAGTCTATAGTCTAGTCTATAGTCTAGTCTATAGTCTAGTCTATAGTCTAGTCTATAGTCTAGTCTATAGTCTAGTCTATAGTCTAGTCTATAGTCTAGTCTATAGTCTAGTCTATAGTCTAGTCTATAGTCTAGTCTATAGTCTAGTCTATAGTCTAGTCTATAGTCTAGTCTATAGTCTAGTCTATAGTCTAGTCTATAGTCTAGTCTATAGTCTAGTCTATAGTCTAGTCTATAGTCTAGTCTATAGTCTAGTCTATAGTCTAGTCTATAGTCTAGTCTATAGTCTAGTCTATAGTCTAGTCTATAGTCTAGTCTATAGTCTAGTCTATAGTATAGTCTAGTCTCTAGTAGTCCTAAGTAGTCTATAGTCTAGTCTATAGTCTAGTCTATAGTCTAGTCTATAGTCTAGTCTATAGTCTAGTCTATAGTCTAGTCTATAGTCTAGTCTATAGTCTAGTCTATAGTCTAGTCTATAGTCTAGTCTATAGTCTAGTCTATAGTCTAGTCTATAGTCTAGTCTATAGTCTAGTGTATAGTCTAGTCTATAGTCTAGTCTATAGTCTAGTCTATAGTCTAGTGTATAGTCTAGTCTATAGTCTAGTCTATAGTCTAGTCTATAGTCTAGTCTATAGTCTAGTCTATAGTCTAGTCTATAGTCTAGTCTATAGTCTAGTCTATAGTCTAGTCTATAGTCTAGTCTATAGTCTAGTCTATAGTCTAGTCTATAGTCTAGTCTATAGTGTAGTCTATAGTCTAGTCTATAGTCTAGTCTATAGTCTAGTCTATAGTCTAGTCTATAGTCTAGTCTATAGTCTAGTCTATAGTGTATAGTCTATAGTCTAGTCTATAGTCTAGTCTATAGTCTAGTCTATAGTCTAGTCTATAGTATAGTCTATAGTCTAGTCTATAGTATAGTCTATAGTATAGTCTATAGTCTAGTCTATAGTATAGTCTATAGTATAGTCTATAGTCTAGTCTATAGTCTAGTCTATAGTCTAGTCTATAGTATAGTCTATAGTCTAGTCTATAGTCTAGTCTATAGTCTAGTCTATAGTCTAGTCTATAGTATAGTCTAGTCTATAGTCTAGTCTATAGTATAGTCTAGTCTATAGTCTAGTCTATAGTCTAGTCTATAGTATAGTCTAGTCTATAGTCTAGTCTATAGTCTAGTCTATAGTCTAGTCTATAGTATAGTCTAGTCTATAGTCTAGTCTATAGTCTAGTCTATAGTCTAGTCTATAGTATAGTCTAGTCTATAGTCTAGTCTATAGTCTAGTCTATAGTCTAGTCTATAGGCTGGTCTATAATCTAGTCTATAGTCTAGTCTATAGTCTAGTCTATAGTCTAGTCTATAGTCTAGTCTATGGTCAAGTCTATAGTCTAGTCTATAGTCTAGTTTAAAGTCGAGTCTATTGTATAGTCTATAGCCGAGTCTATAGTCTAGTCAATAGTCTTGTGTATAGTCTAGCCTTGCCTATAGTCAGTCTATAGTCTAGTTTATAATCTAGTGTATAGTCTAGTCTAGTCTATAGTCAGTCTATAGGTTGTCTAATGTCTAGTCTATAGTCTATGGATTAGTCTAGTATAGTCCGCTCTATAGTCTAGTTTATGGACCAGAAATATGTTAAACCAATTTTTATTTAATATATTTTGATCGACACTGTGTTTTCTGACTGAATGTTCATGTATCAAGTACTCATATTTATCGTGTTATAAAAAATATCGTTGTTATTGTGATTTTCCATAGTTTACTATAGTACAATCTTCTCGTATATATTTATATACATATATTATCATAAATCGCTAAACGAGTTGAAAAGCAAAGTCAACAAACCGAAAACCCACCAACAAACCCAAAACAAACTGAAGAAAATATAAAATGCACAAATACAAACACAACTAAATACACTGAAACACACACATACAAACATTTATGTATGTAAGAAATAGTATATGTGTATGTAATCCGTTACTGCGCACCTTATTGTTATTATTATTAATATTATGCCTGTAAGCCCTTTTTAAACATTAAAAAAACAATAAAGTTTTGAATAAAAACGCAGTTTATCGCTTTCCATATCAGTTGTGACCATATATTAGCAACATTTCCACAGCATTTGGCAACAATGTTGATAAAATTTATACAAAACAATGGAACCTGCAAATGCATGCTTAATGTCACGAAATTAATGAGAAATTAAAATTGAATGCAACAATAATCACATTTATATTTCTGCTGATTAAACGCAATCAAGAATCAAATTGTTTGAAATTGTGTCAGAGAAAAAGACAAAAAAATTGTTTGGAAAACATTTTTTAATTTAAAAGGTAAGACTTTAAATTATATTTAATACTGATTTATCTCGAAATATAGTCTTTAGTCTAGTCTATTTTGTTGTCCAAAGTATAGTCTATAGTATATTTTAAGGTCTAGTCTGTAGTCTATAGTCTCGTCTATAGTCTAGTCTATAGTCCAGTCAATAGCCTAGTCTATAGTCCAGTATATAGTCTAGTCTATAGTTGTCAAAGTGATAACGATTGTTATTAAAATGATACCGATCGTTGTTAAAATAAGAACTAGGTGTTAATCAAATTTTATACACATTTGTTGTTATAACATTAACATAGGAAAACGCCCGTAAAGAAGTCTCTCACTTCAAATGTGATAGGGTCAAACATATGCATTTAGTACATTTTGTGTACCGGTGTCTACATCGTTGATATCGATATAAAAAGGTCCTTTAGAAACCCTGACGAATGTAGAGCCTTACAAGCTTTCTAGCGATGTGAAAAGCGACGCAAATGATACGAAATTTTACCGATTTACTGACTCTTTTATCTTGATTGTCAAGCTGCTCTTGAAGAAATATTCAGAGTTAGGAGCATTATGGGATAGTTTACTGTTAAACATGGTAATGAAATTGCGGCTAAACTAGCTTCATAAGATTCAAACCTTAATATAGATGATCTGATTGTCTTGGTAAAACCAATCATCTATCACTATTATAGGTAGATATTCGGGAAAGAGCGTGAGATCATGTGTGGTCTACAAAGAACTTATTGGAATAGATATAAATAGTCTGATGATGCTGATAGGAATGCTTATGTGGTATTGCTCAGATATCGTCTATATAGTAAATGGGACGTTAATATCCAGAATCTTAGGATGTATTGACAGGGAAATGGTTCCCATGACGAAATGGGAAAATGGGACGTTAATATACCGGGCTATTGCATGTTATGCAATCCTAGAATCCAGAATCGTAGGATGTATTGACTGGGAAATGGTTCCCATGACGAACTGGGGAAATTGCGTGACTTAACCTGAGCAGTCTAGTAAGTTTTATCAGGGAAACTAGTCACTTCATTAACTAGGTGTCATAGGGGGAATTAGATTTTCTTACATTTCTTTCTTAGGAAATCTGGGTTAAAACCTTTTGGAAATCGACCTGGATCCATCTTCCCTTTAACTATGTTCTTTTTTGCTTTTCTGGTGTTTTGTTTCTTCAACTTTGGATCTTCACTTTCTTCGAAGAGAATTATAATGGACCTTATAGTCTTCGAGTGGTGTTACACCTATTGTGGTGAGTAACACTTATTATGCTAAACATTAGTGCCTGCATCAACTCTGTAAAAACCATGTGTGGATTTCAGAATATGAGATCATTCGGAAATATTTCAGACATTCCTATTATTTAAGGAATAATAACTTATTGGATTTTTATTTTCCTCCTGATTTTATTCTCCTCTGATTAAAGTTATCATTGAGTTGTTCGAGATATTGTACGGATTATTTCCAATAAATATCAATGGACTAAGCCTAACTTATAATAGACCAATGTACAATTTTTTAACAATAGGTCAGAGAATTGTTAGCATTTGGTACTAATAGATTTAGTCTTCTTATGCTTCTAATATCCTTACAAGGGTTCCATAAATCGTCTTTTAAATAATCGAACAAACGGCTATTTTGTCGAAAAAAGTCGAAGTCGACTAATTTGTTCCAAAAAAGTCGATAACTCGACTATGGTCTAAAAGTCGGAAAGTCAAAATAGTCGGAAATAGTCAAAAAGTCGAATAAAGTCGGAAATAGTCAAAAAGTCGAATAATGGAAATAGTCGAAAAGTCGACTTTTTGTTTTAACTATAGAACCCTAATCTTTACCTAACCTATAATGCCAATTGACCAAAATAAGAACATATGGCTTAAAAAGAGCATACTGATAATACATTTAAAATAATTAACATTTCTTTTACATAATATTGGACTTATAACATTAAAGATATGCAAGGACAAATTTTGACAATATAATCAAACAACTGACACCATACACTACCCTATCAACTAGCTCCTTAAATATGACGGCAGGAGAAAGAAGACACAAAAACACAGACAGAAAAATTTCCAAAAAAAAAAAACGAAAACCAATTTCAAAATAAATAACGAAGTAATGAACGAGTTACTAAAACTAGTAAATGACATTTATAACTCTCCCTTTTTACCGGTCGTGCACGACAAAAATATATTCAATACCAACACAATTGTGTTATGCTACAAATATACATATATAGAGAGCTATATCTATAGCTACATATAGGGATGGATATATATGTAATTATATCCCTATATAGATACTAACATATACTTACATATATATATGTTTATAGCAATATAAACAAATAAATGGCGTGACGTGCCAAGTAATGTCAGCCAACAACAGTTATATTTTCCTACAAAACTTTAAAATACATATACAGTAGGTATGTCAGAGATGTAAAATGAAGTTAACAAAATTAAATTATTAATAAGATTTTTGTAAAGAAAATTTTTCTATTAACCAAATTAGTCCCTATCATACTCAGTATCAGGGATGGAAAAAGAGATTTTTGCAGTATCAAAAAATATTTCAGAGAGTACTTTTTTGGATCTCGAAGTACTTAGGTTAGGTTGATAGGAGGATGTGTACTACATCAAATCCGAAGAAATGCACCTAGGCCATAATCGGGCCTGTTGCGCGCTCTTTATCATGAAAAAAAAAAACTGAATGAATTATTCTAATCAGTGTTAGTCAGGAATGTTATTTCCGGAATAACATCACTTCCAAGATACTTGTATCTATCTTTGACGAATGCTAGGCAGTGGCAAAGAAAGTGCTCTAGAGTTTCACTGTCCTCTCCACATGCACTACATACGTCTGAATCCGCTCGTCTAATTTTGCATAAATGTGCTCGTAATCCTGTGTGTCCACTCAGAACACGTACTATTATACTAACTTCAGACTTGCTCATTTTGAGGAGATTTTTTGTCTTGCTCTCATCAGGGACACCCCATAGGATTTTCGTGGTTCTACCCACTGTTTCATTATTCCAAGAGGTCTTATGAGATTCTCTCACCCATATTTTAGTTCTGCTTTTGTTGCGTCGAATGGTTTTGCGTTTGTCAGTTTAACTGTCTTGAGCTTCCTTCCCTTTGAAGCTATTACATTCGCTCTTTCGTTACAGACTACTCCCGAGTTGGCTGGTACCCATATTATGTGAACTTTGCCTCTGGGAAAGTATTCAGTTAAAGCTTTCTTACAATACAAAGTACTAAAATTTTATTTTGTTTTTGCTAAAAGTTTGTAATTTCTGAAATATGTTTATACATTTTAAAGTTGGAATGGGCGTTATATATTGATATAGTGTCCGTCCCTCAATGTTAACACTTTTGATATAATTTGATAAATTTTTCCCAGGAAATGCATGGTATCTCATAGCTACGATACAAATATTACCAAGAAATTGTACTTTGTAAGTGTTATATTTAAAGCACTCATGGCGCGTTTTTTCAAAACTCTGGGCATAATATCTCAGATTCCAGATGTGATGGAGAATATGAAGTAATATTCATATACCACTAAAGTGGTATAGGGTAGAAAAATTATTTTGCCAGACAGATTTACTACCGGTTAAACGATAATCGGATATTGAGATTGTAGCCCTGAAAGTATCAAATAAGACTCGGGAGTATCACGGTACTTTTGCACATGAAATAGTGTCAAAAAAAGTACCATCGTACCAATTTTGCCATCCCTGCTCAGTATTAAGCACTCGAAAAATCTCACTTAATACACATTTCCATCTCTGCTTTGTTGTTTTCTTCTAAAATGTTTACAAAATTGTTTTCGAGTATCTCTAAAAAAACAGCTGAAAGAAGCAACCAGAAGGATAAAAGTTCAATCACTGCCTACATAATATGCTTACCAGAGTTGGGTTGGGTATGTGAGCAGACGCAACAAGGACTTATTATATAATATATACATTCTCTTACAATATACTCAATGAGAGCGAGAGAGGTTAAAGTTATAAGAGCAAAGTAAATATAAGCAATTATATGTATGTATGTAGTTATGACCTGGCTAGACTAACAATAACAAACAGAGAATATGTTTTTTTTTTGCAGTTGTCAGACATTAGGAAAAGTAAAATAAAAAAACCTACCTCAAACCCTTATAAATTGAACCCACACATCCTTGTAAAGCTTACGAAAGAAAGAGATAAATCTATAGTTTTGTTTAAAGTTGTCGGAATTTTATATAATAATTCACTAGAGATGTCAAGTTTGTTTTTATTTATTTATTTTTTTTTTTTTTGTGAAATTTCACTCTTTGATTTAGTGCTTTTTTAGATATTTTTATATACATGCATATTTGAAGACATCTTGAAATCCACAGGTTGGTGGTATAATGTTATGGAAACAAATTTTAAGAATAAGTAGAAACTATGGAATTACCCATTATACCTTTAAGGAGCTATCTTCCGAAATTGTTCATTACAATTGTTTTGTTTGTAAACTTTGCATTAGATTTCGATCTGTATCTGTTTTTTAGAACAACCAGGATCTACAGGATCTACCAGGATCTGAGCTTAAATTTACGAAAAAGCTCGAAGTTCCTTAAAAATTTCCAATTCTTTGTCCTCACTGTTCAGTTAGTTTAGGTTCCGGCGGGACCTAAGTTTGGTACTTGTGTAAAGTGGTGAAATTTCGAAAATGTCTCTTTGCTCTTCAGTAAAGTTAGCAAAGTTCTCGGTGCTATTGTCACTTAACGTGTCGGGGCAATTACTGGTTTCATTTGACTTTGGAAATTCAGACGTATAGGGCATTTTGGTGCTGCTTGCCATTCTTCTGAATCATTCCTTGGAAATGATGTGTTTAAATTACATAATGGAACAAGTATTGTGTTTGTGCATGTTCCGGCAAAACCATGTAAGAAAATTGCCACCTCTGTTCTTTGCAAGTTACAAAGGGGATGTGGTGGTTTGTCCCTTGCTAACACCGTAAAATAAGTTGTTTTTTGGGTGATCACGAAAAGCCCCTTGAAATAACTTTTCTAATCTATACTGTTTCAAGAATGGAACACTAAAGAATTTGTTAAAGTTGCAGCACGAGTACGACAGGAATAACTGAAAAAGGCAGGAACATTTGTAAAGATTAGTAAGCTTCCATGTAAAAGTAATTCTTATGCCATAATGATTTACGACCTTATGTCTAATAAAAAACAAATTGCTGACTAACAAGCTGCAATATTTCCCTTATGGGAATTTACACTCAAAAAAGTTAGCAAAAATTATACATAACGCTCGTTTTTCATTATACATAACGCCGTTACTTTTTACTTTTCCCATTACAAAATGGAGACACCACATAGAGGATAGGATCAACAAAGCACATTTGGTGGACTGCTTTAGACAAAAAGTGCAATATCAAACTACTACAGGGAGTTCAGCGTACATGCTGCTTAGGTATAAGTAGTACCATGGCTCTGGAAACGTTGCTAGATATTCCGCCATATATTTAACATATGAGGCGTCGCTTACAGCCGAATGGCTCTATTCTTTAGGCGAACTGGCCAAAAGCGGTTATGGGACACATCATCAATGTATACTGGACACATAGGAGGGTTATACACAATCATCGGACGTGCCTTATAGTATACCAGACACAGAATATGTCGGAAACTTTGAAACGCTGATCCCAGATAGAATCTCTTGGTCAAGCGGAACATTAGAGCAAATACCAGTAGGAATCCGATGTTGCACGGATGGCTCTTAATTGGGGGATAAAATGAGGATGGGGTTCTATATTAAAGAACCAGAAATATATCACCGTTTACCAAATCATTACATAAGCTTCCAGGCAGAAGTACGAGCAATAACGGAATCTATGCAAAATTGGACGTGCGGATTCAGGCGAATAAATAGCATCACTTACAGGTACTCGTCGCAATTTGATTCAAGTATCTTAGAAGTGACGTTATTCCGGAAATAACATATCTAACTAACATTGATTGGAAGATTCTTAGGAATTACGTTCAGTTTCTGAACGAGTTTCTGAACACTGAAAAATAAGTCATTCGGTACCTTTTTTTTTTGGTTTTTTTGTTCATGATAAAGAGCGCACAACAGGCCCGATAGTGACCAAGTAGTATTTCTTCAGATTTGATGTAGTATATATTCTCCTATCAACCTAACCCTATTACAAATTATAATTTTCCCTCGAATCTGTCTGGTAACACTGGTAACAAGGATAATTAAAACAAGTAATATTTCTATATTCGTCTATGCCGAATCTTATATACCCTTCACCAAGTATGTTTTAAAAAACAGTTTTTATTTATTTTGTATCTCTGCACACATGTCATACATAACATACACACAAACAAATATAAACTGTAGCAGAAAGAAATATTAACCGTTGTACTGTAATACCACCGTCAAACTGTATTACCATCCTCAAACAAATATGAGCTGTATTACCAACATATCACTGCTTTATCTACTTGTTCTTGTTATACCCACTTACCTTCGTGAGAACAGAACAGCATCCAAACATAAAACCAAATACATCTCCACACGCACATGTACATCTTTATTCAATTCACAATGTTGTTGTTGCTTTTTTAACAAAGCATGAAAAAATGTGGCTTTTTTGATGAAATTTTCAGAGGTTGTCTCCGATTTTTGCTCATATATCCGTTATTTATAGACCGATTTTGCTGATTTTAAATAGCGATCTTCTCGAAAGCATGTCTAACTGAATTATTGAAGATTCGGATCTCGCCGATATCTGGGGACCTCTAAAAACTGATTTCAACAGACAGACAGACAGACAGACAGACAGACGGACATGGCTTAATCGACTCCGCTATCTATAAGGATCCAGAATATATATACTTTATAGGGTCGGAAAATTATATTATAGAAATTACAAACGGAATGACAAACTTATATATACTCTTCTCACGAAGGTGAAGGGTATAAAAACTGCTCAAGGAAAACTTGAAAATATATATTTATCTTTATGTTATTGTTATTATTAGTTAAAGGTCAAACCATTTCGTTTCATTAAATTATTAGCTATGTACTTTTGTATTAAAACAATTGTTCAATTTATTTATTTAACTCTCTTTGATTAACAAGTTGTCTCTCTTTTAAGTTAGTTCTTTTTCGCGCTCTCTGCCTCTCTATTTCATAGGAAAACTTTCTCTAAATGAAATTGCGCTTTTTGACGTTTTATTATTGTTTATATATTTGTTTTGTTTGTTTTTATTCATTCTTTTTTGATAATACGAAAATTGTTATGTGTCTCTTTGCTGTCTGGTGTCTTGTGTACAAAATTGTTCTTAGCCGTATTTTTTTGTATGTATAAAATTCAATAATTTCGTAATATATACTAAATATTAGATACATATTTATTTATATACATACTATATACTTAGTTGTTATATTTTAATGTAATTGGTATGTACATTTGTATGTATTAGCCAAACCACATTCCCACGTAAAAAATACAAAACAAACTTTTTATCTGTACATATAAAACTTCTTCCATCCATGACATTGACATTGAAAACGAAAACATTATGACGAAGTTTTTTTTGAAGTTAAAGTTCTTAAAAATACAAACATACATATACCTGAATGTATGTATGTATCTTTTTCATGTTTATTTTCAAATTTCACAAAAATAAATAGAAATGCAAAATAAAACTAAAAAAAATCCAACTACTTTGTAAGAATTCTTACAAGGTTCTGTACTGTTTTGTATTTATTTACCCTACACTATTACTCAGACTTAAGCTGTAGGTCCACGCCACGCGTCGGTTGAAAAAGCAGAATAGAAGCATAGAATGCCTTGACGCTTAGCATGCATAAAGTAGATATACTTCAGGGATGGAAAAAGAGATTTTGTTTCAGTATCAAAAAATATTTCAGAGAGTACTTTTTTGGATCTCGAAGTACTTAGGTTAGGTTGATAGGAGGATGTGTACTACATCAAATCCGAAGAAATTCACCTAGGCTACAATCGGGCCTATTGTGCGCTCTTTATCATGAAAAAAAAGAACTGAATGAATTATTTTTCAGTGTTCAGAAACTCAGTTCCTTGAACGTAATTCCTAAGAATCTTCCAATCAGTGTTAGTCAGGAATGTTATTTCCGGAATAACATCACTTCCAAGATACTTGGATCTAACTTCGACGAATGCCTGGCAGTGGCAAAGAAAGTGCTCCAGAGTTTCACTGTCTTCTCCACATGCTCTACATACGTCTGAATCCGAACGTCCAATTTTGCATAAATGTGCTGAGTTTGTCCACTCAGAATACGTACTATCATACTAACTTCAGACTTGCTCTTTTTTTTCGTTTTGCTCTCATCAGGGTCCCCCATAGGATTTTCGTGGTTCCACCCACTGTTTCATTATTCCAAGAGGTCGTATGGGATTCTCTCACCCATATTTTAGTTCGGCTTTTGTTGCGTCTTATGGTTTTGCGTTTGTCAGTTTAACTGCCTTGAGCTCCTTTCCCTTTAAAGCTATTACATTCGCTCTTTCGTTGCAGACTACTTCCGAGTGAACCTTGCCTCTAGGAGAGTATTCAGTTAGAGCTTTCTTTCAATCCAAAGTACAATTTTTTTGCTAAAAGTTTGTAATTTCTGAAATATGTTTATACATTTTAAAGTTGGCTACGATACAAATATTACCACAAAATTGTACTTTGTAAAATGTTATATTTAAAGCACTCATGGCGCGTTTTCTCAAAACTCAGGACATAATATCTCAGATTCCAGATGTAATGGAGAATATGAAGTAATATTCATATACCACTAAAGTGGTGTGGGGTAGAAAAATTATTTTACCAGACAGATTTACTACCGGTTAAACGATAATCGGATATTAAGATTGTAGCCCTGAAAGTATGAAATAAGACTCGGGAGTATCACGGTACTTTTGCACATCAAATAGTATCAAAAAAAGTACCAATTTTGCCATCCCTGTTTCCGAGTACGAGAAACTACGTATCGCGAGAGAGATGAATGATATTCTTTCTCTTTCTCTCTCACGCAAAATCAAAAGTTTTCCAAAAAAAGATTCCTAGTGTGGACCGGCAGTTACAAGCACAAAAGCATAGAATGCCTTGACGCTTACCACATGCTTAAAGTAGATCTTTCTACTTTTATAAGCGTCACAAGCGGCGCACGAACATGTCAGCTGATTTTGACATTTTATATTATTTATTTAATGCGTATTTATCAATTTTAATAAAATAAAATGAACTAAACTCAAAATATGGGTGATAGAATCCCTCTTGGAATAATAAAACAGTGGATAGAACCACGAAGATCCTATGGGTGACTCTGATGAGAGCAAGACGAAAAATCTCCCTCAAATCAGAAAGTCTAAAGTTAGTATGATAGGATTACGAGCACATCTATGCAAAATTGGACGTGCGGATTTAGACGTATGTAGAGCATGTGGAGAGGACAGTGAAAATCTGGAGCACTTTCTTTGCCACCTCCAGGCATTCGTCGAAGTTAGATCCATGTATCTTGGAAGTGATGTTATTCTGGAAATAACATTCCTGACTAACAATGATTGAAAGATACTTAGGAATTACTTTTAGGAAACTTAGTTTCTGAACACTGAAAAATTATTCATTCAGTTCCTTTTTATCATGATAAGGTGCGCATAACAGGCCCGATAGTAGTCTAGGTGTATTTCCTCGGATTTGATCTCGTATACATCTTTCTATGAACCTAACCTACTAATAGCCTTTCGTGCAGTGATTGATCACTTTTCCGACGATCAACAATTACTTGCTCAGCTAACTCAGCTAAAATGTTAGCTTTATCAAACATGTCGTTCTTGAGACGACTTGGAATTGGGGAACATTACTCTACACATTTTAACAAACGACCAAAAAGTTTATCTGCAGTAAGCTCGTATAGAGCTTTTGTACAGTGGTTGATCGGTGTTCAGATCACTTTGAGAATTACTTACGATTTAATCATCAAAAAGGTTAAATTTATTCTTAAAAAGTTTCTGAATTGAAGAAGTTGGATGAATGACCCCTAGAACCTTAGCATTTAAGGAGTGTGGTATTTTTCAGAGCGGGACAGTCACATAAAAAGTGTTGTAGTCTTTCTCACTTGTGTAAACAACTTTAGTATTAACTGGTAGTTGTGTAACCTATACGATCTGATATAAATACAATTTTAGTCCTGGTTCACACTGGAAAACTTTTGTTGAGAAACTTTTGATTTTGTGTGTGAGAGAAAGAGATGGTTTATATTTCTTTCTCTTTCTCTCACACACAAAAATCAAAAAAATTATAAAAGTCGAAAGTATATCTACTTTAATCATTTTACGCGTCAAGGCATTCTACTTTTTTGTGCTTGTAACTTTCAGAATATAAATACATTAATTTTACTTTTTTAATAGACGCATAGAATTCAAGAAAGCGTAGAACGCGTGATGTGAACCTCCAGCTTTAACCAAAATTATCTAAAACTATGCATAGAAGGTTTATCGAGGTAGCTCTTAATACTCTATAGAATTGTTTTGCAAATCACTGGATGACCTTAACATGCTGATGTGTGGTATTATAAAGTCGTATATACAATAACTTGTATTTACTTGCAACATTTTAATGTTAACATGATACGGAAACCACACAATTTCTTGAAAAATTAAAAAACTACAAACAACTTTAATTGCGTGCTACGTAACATCAATATTTTCTTGAAAGTTTAAACGAAGCTCAGTGAGCTTAAAATGTAAATTAATTTAATATTAAATTAAACATAAGTAATAAACAATATAAAGGTTTAATTACAGAGTAGTTATACAACAATACAATATAGTATCACTTATATATGTAAATACTAGGTACAACAAAACTAGAACCCGGCAAAAGTTTAGCTGTTTAACCCCAACCCCTTTTTTTAATATCGAAAATAAATTTTACATTTCCTTTAATACATCGAAAATCCGTTCATGTTGTTTAATTTAATTGTTGTTCCAAACACTTTCTATTAATGTCTCTTACACACTTAATGTTGTTTATTCGCAGACATATTTTATGTCCGAAGGCATAAACTGTTACATGTAATTGAATATCAATTATAGCTCTTAATCAATTCTTCGTTTCAATATAATTTTTTTTCTTCTTCAATAAATTTACAGTAGATTTATTGAATGCCACAGGATATTACTATGTAATTACATAAAGGACATCAAGTAAAATGTATATGTATATAACAGAGAGACATATTACTATAAAAACACATTAGACTTGTTTTCAAAAAAATATTTGAATTTTTTTAAATATAAAAAAATAAAAAAGTAACAATATGGTTCCATATGTTTTCTATACTCTGGTCTATAGTCTAGTCTTTAGTCTAGTCTTTAGTCTAGTCTTTAGTCTAGTCTATAGTCTAGTCTATAGTCTAGTCTATAGTCTAGTCGATAGTCTTGCCTATAGTCTAGTCTATAGTCTAGTCTATAGTATAGTCTATAGTCTAGTCTATAGTCTAGTCTATAGTCTAGTCTATAGTCTAGTCTATAGTCTAGTCTATAGTCTAGTCTGTAGTCTAGTCTATAGTCTAGTCTATAGTCTAGTCTATAGTCTAGTCTATAGTCTAGTCTATAGGCTAGTCTATAGTCTAGTCTATAGTCTAGACTATAGTCTAGTCTATAGTCTAATCTATAGTCTAGTCTATAGTCTAATATATAGTCTAGTCAATAATCTAGTATCTAGTCTAGTCTATGGTCTAGTACTTCGACTAGACTACTATAGACTTGACTATTGATTATACTATAGACTAAACTATAGAAAGACTGTAGACTAGACTATAGACTAAACTTTAGATTGGACTGAACTCCATTTTACTGAGATCTACAAACATTTTTATCCTGACATAGATAAAATTCATCATGATTTATGTGATTGGGAATCTCTGTTATGTTTGTTATTTCAAGAAGACAGATTAAAATATTCTTATTTGCAAATTCGAAACTGTACAAAATCGGCCATGAAAAGTAATAATAATCCTTAAGCTTAAAAACTTGTATAAAAACTCAATTATATAGTTTTTTTTTTTTTAATTTCCATTAAAATTGAAGTTACAAGTTTTTGCAAAGAAGTGAATATTAAGTTCTATTTAATGATGATGCGTATAAATGTGCCAATGCTTTTCTTACATACAGTCGAATATTGTTATAACGAAGATGAATGTTAATTTTTGGAAAAGGTGTGGAGTTAAAAAAAATATTTTGCTTTAAAACATATTTTGGATCCTTTTAATATTGTTGAATAGATTAGATGTATGCTAAAATAGTGGCACAGGTAAACGACTACATTGCCGTTGGCCCAATTAGGCCCAAAAGTAAAGACATAAAGGTTAATATTTTAATGATGGGTATGAAAGATTTGTTACTTGATTCCCGTTCATTTTGTTCAACAAAATTATAACGAATTTCATATGTATGTTTATACAAGGAACTTAAATTGACTATCCCTTCGATTTTGTTAAAACCACGTACACTACATTGTATTTATTTTAAATGTATGAAGTTATATGTATGTAAATGATTGTATATATCATTCATTGCCCCAGATAACTTTAACAATTTTTAAAGTTTTTTTTTAAAATGCAACAATACTTACAATTATTCATACACATTTTGAATACATTTATTGCTATGTACTAAACCTCCATTGTTTTCTCTTAAATCGTTTCTTATTTCGAATTAACTTTAAAACCACTTTTTACAATTCATTGCAAAGTATAACCAAGAATTATTTCTACCGGAAAAGATTAATATAGGAATCGATGATAAAAATAAAGAACTATAGACTAGACTATAGACTAGACTATAGACTAGACTATAGATTGGACTATAGACTAGACTATAGATTGGACTATAGACTAGA
Organism: Lucilia cuprina; assembly: GCF_022045245.1. NCBI lineage: Eukaryota > Metazoa > Arthropoda > Insecta > Diptera > Calliphoridae > Lucilia > Lucilia cuprina. Next base: position 16,796,431 of record NC_060954.1, read on the forward strand.
CTATAGACTGCACTATAGATTGGACTATAGACTAGACTATAGACTAGACTATAGATTGGACTATAGACTAGACTATAGACTAGACTATAGACTATATACTAGACTATAGACTAGACTATAGACTAGACTATAGACTAGACTATAGACTAGACTATAGACTAGACTACAGACTAGATTATAGACTAGACTATAGACTAGACTATAGACTAGACTATAGACTAGACTATAGACTAGACTATAGACTAGACTATAGACTATAGACTGGATTATAGACTAGACTATAGACTAGACTATAGACTAGACTATAAACTAGACTATAGACTAGACTATAGACTAGACTATAAACTAGACTATAGACTAGACTATAGATTAGACTATAGACTAGACTATAGATTAGACTATAGATTAGACTATAGACTAGACTATAGACTAGACTATAGACTAGACTATAGACTAGACTATAGACTAGACTATAGACTAGACTATAGACTAGACTATAGACTAGACTATAGACTAGACTATAGACTATAGACAAGTATGTGTTGTGTACTTTATTATTTATCACACTGTTAGCAACATGTATTCAAGCCCACAACATGCGTGTATGTTTGTAATGATATTGAACTTGACTACAATGGTTTTCGTTTTGTTGTTGCTTTTTTCATGGGTTGATGGATGGATGAATGTACATTAAATTGCATAAAAACCATCCAACTATTTAGCACTGCAGCTCGATTAGAACTGTTTCTCTGTGTGGGTAGTTCATAATTTTATATTTATCCAAGTACGAACGGGCCCCAACGCACTTATTCGCATTTTTCAATTGTTTTAGTGCGAAAATGTTGTAGTTGTTTTTATTTATTTTAGGAATTCAATTATGTTAAATGTGAGTTTAATTGTTATTTTTTTTCGCCGCAAACTTATGGATTGAGTATTAGGTGTACGTAATAAATACTGTAACGTTATTTTCTAACTGATTTAAGAGAGCATAATAGTGAGCATAGTATTTTATATAACCCCAATACATATTAATTACATTGTGGTATCATGTTAGTATTTAGCACTCACTCACTAATTAGAGTGTATTTTGTATGTAGCAAAAATTGTAGTCCTCCGAATCATTAACTTTAATCAATTTCAATTAATGTCATTTAATTCTTGGAATATAATGATTACTTTTTACAAGAGTGAATAAACCTCAAAACTTGTTTAACCCTTAACAGTGCAAACGTTTTTGCCAATGTCCATGGATATACATTTTCAGATCAAAAAGATTTTTATGAAATGTGACAAATATCAGTTGACACTTTTGTTAAAATGTAGAACTGAACTTTAACTAAACTAGAACTGAACTGAAACTGAGCTGGAACTGAACAAGAATTAAACAGAACTAGAACTGAACTAAAACTGAGCTAGAACTGAACTAGAATTGACCCAAAACTGGGCTAGAACTGAACTAGAACTGAAGTAGAACTGAAATAGAACTGAAATAGAACTAAACTAGAACTGAACAAGAACTGAACTAGAACTGATCTAGAACTGAACCTAAACTAAACTAGAACTGAACTAGAGCTAAACTAGAACTGAACAAGAACTGAGGTAAAAATGAACTAGAAATGAACAAGAACTGAGCTAAAAATAAACTAGAACTGAACTAGAACTAACTAGAACTGAACTAAAACTGAACTAGAACTGAACTAGAACTGAACTAGAACTGATCTAGAACTGAACTAGAACTGAGCTAGAACTAAACTAGAACTAAACTAGAACTGAACTAGAACTGAACTAGAACTAAACTAGAACTAGAACTAAACTAGAACTGAACTAGACTGAACTAGAACTAAACTAGAACTGAACTAGAACTGAACTAGAACTGAACTAGAACTGATCTAGAACTGAACTAGAACTAAACTAGAACTAAACTAAATTAGAACTGAACTAGAACTAGAACTGAACTAGAACTAGAACTGAACTAGAACTAAACTAGAACTAAACTAGAACTGAACTAGAACTGAGCTAGAACTGAACTAGAACTAAGATAAACCTTAAGTAAAACTGAACTACAAACGGAGCTAGAACTGAACTAGAACCGAACTTGAACTAAACTAGAACTGAACTAGAATTGATCTAGAAGAGAACTAGAATTAAAGTAGAACCGAACTGAACTATAACTTATATAGATCTGGACTAGAAATGAACTAGACTAGAACTGAACTGCTCTAGAACTGAAGTAGAACCTATCTAGAACTGAACTAGAATTTGACTAGCACTAAACTGAAAATAAGAACGGAATTAAAACTTGAAAATACTTTAGAGACCTTTGACCTTATGAAGTGAAGGAAGAAAGGAACAAAAATCTTTAATGTAAGTGACAATAGAATAACATTTGCTTAAAAACTATTACGAATGCAACAATCTCCAATACTGCAAATCTTATAATTTATTAAAACTAACACCCACCAAAACATTCACCAAAACAGACACCAAATATTCATTTCTTTACATTATAAATATAATTTTATTTTTATAAACAATTGGTAGCAATTTCATTATTTATTTTAACTTAATTTAGAAACTTAGAGAGAAATTTTAAATTTCTACCGGTTTTATTGTTATAAATCTAGATAAAACAAATGCCACCAAAACGGTGGCACAAGCAAAACAAAATGCAAATGTATAAAATGATTCCTCCGTAAAGATGTCGGTGAACGAGGGTATATCACTATAAATTTGCTCAATAACAGCTAAGGTACCCTTATGTTTGCGAGCCATTTTAAATAATTGTTGTTGTTGTGTTGTTGTTTAAATTTTTTTACTGGGCTAGCAAAATAGGTTTGGAAACGGTAATTTACTTTTTCTTTTGGGCTTTCTTGCCACCAGCACCGCCAGCTAGTTTTTGCTTTTCAGCTTTAGTCAAAACTTTTCCTTTTTCCTCTTCTTCAGGTGCTAAGGGTGACACGTGTTTATTACACAGTTGTAAGATTTCCAAAGTATTTAAATTGTTGCTTAAGAAACGTACGTCTTTAACTTTTAATTGTTCTGAAACGAAGTAGCAAGAAAATAAGCAAGTTGTGAAAATATTGAAAAAAGAGATTAAACTTTAAGCCTGAAATAAGGAATTAAAAATACAATGTTGCTGGTTTTTATGTGTTATGCATAAAGGGTTATAATTTTCTCTTGTAAGATTTTAAATGGTTAGCTCTGCTAATAGAAAAAAAACTTGTTTAAATTATTATAGTATAAACATATTTCCTTTTTATGGATTTCAAATACTAGGTGTACGTTATGTCTTGGGAAACCCAAGAAGTCTAGCAAGTTAAAAAGAAGTATGTAGTTGGAAATATGTAAGAAAATGGAAGAAAGAAATGTCTTGAAAATAAATAAAGTTTTTATAAGTTTCAGTTTTTAGTTCAAATTCCGTTCTAGTTTCTTTCTAGTTTCTATTTCGTTCTGTTCTAGTTCAGTTCTATTTCAGTTCTAGTTCGGTTATAGTTCAGTTCTAGTTCAGTCCTAGTTCAGCTCTAGTTTAGTTCTAGTTCAGTTCTAGTTCAGTTCTAGTTCAGTTCTAGTTCTAGTTCAGTTCTAGTTCAGTTCTAGTTCAGTTCTAGTTCAGTTCTAGTTCAGTTCTAGTTCTGTTCTATTTCAGTTCTAGTTCAGTTCTAGTTCAGTTCTAGTTCAGTTCTAGTTCAGTTCTAGTTCAGTTCTAGTTCAGTTCTAGTTCATTTCTAGTTCATTTCTAGTTCATTTTGTAGTTCAGTTCTAGTTAAGTTCTAGTTCAGTTCTAGTTCAGTTCTAGTTCAGTTCTAGTTCAGTTCTAGTTCAGTTATAGTTCAGTTCTAGTTCAGTTCTAGTTTAGTTCTAGTTCTGTTCTAGTTCAGTTCTAGTTCAGTTCTAGTTTAGTTCTAGTTCAGTTCTAGTTCTGTTGGGGTTTTGTACTATTCAGTTTTTTTATTATTATTTCTGTTCTAGCTCTCTTCTAGTTTAGTTCTTCTTCAGTTCTAGTGCTATATTAGTTCTGTTCTAGTTTTGTTCCAGTTCTATTCTAATTCTGTTCTAGTTCATGTTCTGTACTAGTTCTGTTCTCGTTCAATTCTCTTTCTATAGAAAATTTATCAAAATTACAATGATCAGACCATATAACATTCTCTACAATACGGATAATCCAACAAACATTTATGGAACAATCTCGAAAAATAAAAAGTGTTTTAATACCAACTTCCAAAACTCACCTTGTGCCTTATCGATTAAAGAGAATTTAACTTCAGCTGGTTGACGATTGCACACAATATCAGTTTTTACCACACACTTGGGATTTGTGGCCACCACCCGTGGATTAGACAAAATAAATAGGAATTCTCTAGAAAAATAAAATCCAATTAAACTTATGTTTTTAAAATTGCAATGAATAATAATTGTATATTTTTATATTTCCTGTTCTTTTTTTAGTGTTGACGTTCCTTTAAATTCTATTCACATTGGCGTGTAAAATAAAAGCCTCAAACTGACGCCAACACCGACAAAAATGTCAACGGAGCGCGAGCTGGCTCCTGGTGGGCCAGCTCAGCTCCACAGCTTACCTATGACGTTTCCCGATATAGGAGCTACACTGGCAGTTGGTATTATTGGAAAAGTTTATGGTAAGTTAAGTTTTTTTTAGTTATTTCTTTTATTAAATTTAGAAAATTTTAAGAATTTTTTTAGATTTTTATTTTGTTTTTCCTGTGCTTTGTGTTGTTGACCATCTGCCTAAATGGAAAATTCTGACAGTTGTAAAGAAAAAATAAGAAAAAAGAAAATGTATTTTATTTTCTCTTATGTCATTTTTTCTGCGCAGACGCTTTTCTTAGAAAAATTTTTGGGGAAAATTTTACAGACAGTGAAATTGTATTAAATGCACTATATTTTTATTTATCAAAATTAAATTAATTATTATAATACGAAAGTCTGTAATGCCAGCCCTACACTAATTTAATATGTAAACTAAAATTCGCAAGTAGTAGTTATAAATATTGAAGATTTGGTCAATAGTAAACCCATCTCGTAATATGAAAGAAGTAAAAAATTCACATCCTTTTAAGTTTATTTCATCGCCTATAATTTGTAAACAAACACTTTTTGTATACCTCCCCCTTTCATTTCTCTTTTGTTATTGATTTTTCTTTTTCGAGGTACAATTTTACTCTTTATCTCTTAAACTCACCTCGTTGCTTTTACATTTTCGGCAAACGGATCAAATGTGATTGTTACGCGTTTAACTCCTTTTAGATTTACACGTTTCATTTCTTTGCCAATTGCTGAAACAATACCTTGAGAACGTTTTAAAGCACCACTATAATATATAGACATTTTGTTTTTTCTCTTTCAATAAGTTTTTGGTTTATTTTTTAATTTAACTTTTTGGTTTTATAATCTTTGCGTGATTTCCACAACACAATCTCTTTAAATGTCACAATTGACAATTCCAACTAAACAGTAATGCCAAGTTTATGTTGTATATGCTGGGTTAAACATAACCAGCAGTTTTGGTTTATATCAACTGGAAAAACGCCATTTTTTCTTATAGCATTTCAAAGTTGCAGTATTGTTTTTTATATTGTGAAAGAACGAACGTCGAGAATCGTGGAAGTGTGAAAAAGTAAAATTGTTAATTTTCAATTGGATTTTTTGCATAATGCATGCAAAGCAATTATAGTTATTTTACAATAAAAACAAATTGTAATATCTAAATAATAAAATGTATATAAATTTATAAGCCAAATTGCAAAAATAAAGCCTATAAAACAAAAGTAAAATTTTGTGTGAAAAACGGGCCATCAGCAATTCAACACACATACACAACACATTGTCATAAAGAAAAAAAAAAGAAATACGTACTTTTAAATTCTTGTCCGTGGCGTTTGTGTAGTCAGTAACCCACCGTGTTGTATATGCTTAAGATAATCATCATAAAAATTAAATAAAATTAACAAAAAACACAAAAACAAAGGGCCAAAGGAAAACGTCTTTCTTAACACCTTAATCTTGACAAGAAAGACTCCAGCTAAATATCAAATATCGGCGATTCTCGACAACAACAACAAAATATAAGCAAGCATTTAATAAAAGTGATTCTTAGAGTAATAAATAAATAATTTTAACATAAGCAAAAGCAGCAGTGTTAAAAATTTGTGCCTAATATTGTGTTCTTAATTTGCTGTGTTTCAAATACAAGGAAATTTAGACAAAAAATTCTTTATAATTCTAAGCAAAAATTAATATTTGCCATTTGTGTAAACGAAACCAAACGAAAACAATAATAAATATTAAAAAAAAATTCTCTACCATAAAGTGATACAATAAAAGGCTGAAATAAAATCCATTAATTTATCATTACTACAAAAAAAAACACATAAAATAAATATTACAAGGCTTTTAAGTAGTAGTTAAAAGAAACAAGTTAATTAAAATGTATCCCGTTGGACAACGTAAGTTTAGTTTTAAGTGTGTGTGGAAAAAGAAAAGATTTTTAAAAACATTTTTTATATCAATTTTTTTTATACATAAAATACATTTTTCGTCTACTTTTTTACGTCTTTCTTTGTAATAAATGAAAAAAATTATATGTGTGTATAATTCTCTTTTGGTGTTCTAATTCGTTGCAAAATGCAAAAGAGCAGAAACACAAAATCAGCAGTAGGCGTTGACTGCGAAGCCAGCTGTAATAAAACTTGGCAGCACTGTGTTATTGCAATTCTTTAAAAAATGTGTGCAGAGACGATGTTTTCTCAGCTACAACAATATTGCATTTGTTTTATTTAAATGAATAAATATTAATCCACGTTTTGGAAAATTTTGCAACTGTTATAATTACACTATTTTCTTAGAAATTAGATTAGTAATATATGTACTAAAGTATTGGTTGAGGTATTCGTAATATTCAGGAATAATGATCCCACAGTCTCCCTAATATTATACCAATCAGCTTGAAAACCTTTTGAGATGCAATTTACTCCATCAGGACCAAATACTTCTTGTAAATATATTACAATTCATAGGTAGTCCTATTTTGACTTAACTGGTAGTATTAATAATTTGCCGACCAAATGTTCTTTGTTGTCGCTGAAGTCGATAATCCTTGGTCGTATTAAGCAGGAACACAAAGTCATGTTAATTAAACAGTTCTAACTGGAATGCCACCGGAGGTGTCATCCTAACTTTAACATCAAAAAGTTGGGTGTTTTCCCTACAACCGTCAAAAAGTATCTATTTACGTTTTATTAATGCAGGAGGCATGAGTGGCTAATTGAATCCTAAAGACGGATTATGGTATATTTTGACATCTAGATATAATCTCTATGCTGAACTATTCAATAGTACATTATAGTGTAATCAAAGAAGTAAACTTTTCTTTAGTATTTCTTAATACTTTGACTTCCTGACACACAAAAGTTAACGAATACCTTTGCAGCGATTAATCCGAAATACCAAAAGAGCTGACATACATTATTTAGGCATCATTTGAATTTGAATCAATAATAGTTAATTTCTTTAGAGGAAAAAGAATACAAAATGTTAACAATTTTATTAATAAAACGCACTTTTTTCTTTTTAATTTTTTTATTTAAATATTATATTATTTCTTCTCCTCTCCTTTATTCTTATTTTTTTATTTTTATTTATATTTATTATTTTTTTTTTTATTTTATTATTTTTTAATTTCATTTCTCAATTATAGAAACACAATGGACTCCTTCGCCCACAAGGCCTCAGAGCCCTTCGCAACAGCAGACTAGCTTCGATACACTCACATGTAAATTAAAATTGAAATCCTTAATCCTTAAAAGAAAAATTTGTTTGATTGAAATTTATTAACTCAATCCCAAGTTTAATTTGTTATTAGTTTAATTTTTTTTCATTAACACACTAACACAAAATCCTTATTTTTCTTAATTTGTTTGTTAAAATTTCATAAGATATTAGAAAATGTTTCAAAATTGTTTGTTACAATTGATCAAAACCTACTACTAACCTAAACCTAATGTCTACTAACCAACAAAACAATTTCGGTATATATTTTGTGCACTGCTAGTTAGTATAAAGATATGTATTTAGATAAATTTCTGAAATGTTTAAGAAAAAAAAAAAAAAAAAACAAATAAAATTTTATTTGATTAGTTGGCTTAAAATAGAGGGGATCACTAGTCTTGATTATAGATCAGCCTATAGTCTTGACTATAGATCAGTCTATAGTATTTACTACAGATTAGATTAGATCACTCTATAGTCTTGACTGTAGATCACTCTATAGTCTTGACTATAGATTACTCCATAGTATTGACTATAGATCAGTCTATAGTCTTTACTACAGATTAGATTAGATCACTCTATACTCTTGACTGTAGATCACTCTATAGTCTTGACTATAGATCACTCTGTAGTCTTGACTATAGATCATTCTATAGTCTTGACTATAGATCACTCTGTAGTCTTGTCTATAGATCACTCTGTAGTCTTAACTATATTTCACTCTATAGTCTTGACTATAGATCACTCTGTAGTCTTGACTATAGATTACTCTATAGTCTTGACTATAGATCACACTATAGTCTTAAGTATAGATCACTCTATAGTCTTGACTATAGATCACTCTATAGTCTTGACTATAGATCACTCTATAGTCTTGACTATAGATCACTCTATAGTCTTGACTATAGATCACTCTATAGTCTTGACTATAGATCACTCTATAGTCTTGACTATAGATCACTCTATAGTCTTGACTATAGATCACTCTATAGTCTTGACTATAGATCACTCTTTAGTCCTGACTATAGATCACTCTATAGTCTTGACTATAGATTACTCCATAGTATTGACTATAGATCAGTCTATAGTCTTTACTACAGATTAGATTAAATCACTCTATAGTCTTGACTGTAGATCACTCTATAGTCTTGACTATAGATTACTCCATAGTATTGACTATAGATCAGTCTATAGTCTTTACTACAGATTAGATTAGATCACTCTATAGTCTTGACTGTAGATCACTCTATAGTCTTGACTATAGATCACTCTGTAGTCTTGACTGTAGATCATTCTGTAATCTTGACTATTGATCACTCTATAGTCTTGACTATAGATCAGTCTATAGAATACATTTCCTCTCTCTTTTAAAAAAATAACTATCAAATTTATATTTTATTTAATTAACTTTAGATTTTTAGTTTAATTTAGGTTTTTTTTTAGCAAAACTTAAGTGTTTAGAGAAATTGTTGTTAAATACTCGTATTTTCTTTTACTTTCCGTATCAAGAGGCATGAATTTTCGTTAAATATTTTATTTCAAATGAATTTCTTTAAATTTCATTAATTTCTTCCATCTTATAATTATAAATTTCTGTTTATAGCACCACCAGCACCTGGTTCATCTGTGAATCCCACCGCAGTAACCAGCCCAAGTGCTTCTAGTGTTGCTGTAGGTGGTGCCGTGGGTGGCGCATCGTCCACCCAAGCAGCTGTTGCCTCCGCGTTAGGTGCTTCATCGACCGTAACCGCAGCAACAGCAGCAGCGGCCGCTACTCCCACCACCCAACCTGAACTGCCAGTATTTACATGTCCTCGTCGTCCCAATTTGGGTCGTGAAGGTCGTCCCATAGTACTGCGCGCTAATCATTTTCAAGTTAGCATGCCCCGTGGTTATGTACATCACTATGACATTAATATACAACCGGATAAATGCCCGCGTAAAGTTAATCGTGAAATTATCGAAACTATGGTTCATGCGTATAGTAAAATTTTCGGTGTTCTTAAGCCTGTATTCGATGGTCGTAATAATTTGTATACGCGCGATCCTTTACCAATAGGTAATGATCGTTTAGAATTGGAGGTTACTTTACCCGGTGAGGGTAAAGATCGTATATTCCGTGTTACCATTAAGTGGATGGCTCAAGTGTCATTGTTTAATTTGGAAGAGGCTCTAGAAGGTCGTACCCGTCAAATACCATACGATGCTATATTAGCTTTAGATGTGGTAATGCGTCATTTACCCAGTATGACTTATACGCCAGTAGGTAGAAGTTTCTTTAGTTCTCCCGATGGCTACTATCATCCGTTGGGTGGTGGTCGTGAGGTATGGTTTGGTTTTCATCAGAGTGTACGTCCTTCCCAATGGAAAATGATGTTAAATATTGATGGTGGGTAATGAGTAGCCCTATACAAGTTTTCTTGATTTGAATTCTTTTTTTTTTTGTGATTTATAGTCTCTGCAACGGCCTTTTACAAGTCGCAACCTGTTATTGATTTCATGTGTGAAGTCTTGGATATAAGAGACATTAATGAACAGCGCAAACCCTTGACAGATTCTCAACGTGTCAAATTTACTAAAGAAATTAAAGGACTTAAAATTGAAATCACTCATTGTGGTCAAATGAGACGTAAATATCGTGTTTGCAATGTCACTAGAAGGCCAGCACAAATGCAATCGTAAGTTTTAAATAAAACAAACAAAACATTCCATTGATGGAAAGGTTTTTCCTTAATAACTTAATCATGTGATTTTTTTTGTCTATTAAAAAAGATTCCCTCTACAACTTGAAAATGGCCAGACAGTAGAATGTACTGTTGCGAAATATTTCCTTGATAAATATCGTATGAAATTACGTTTCCCTCATTTACCGTGTCTACAAGTAGGACAAGAACACAAACACACTTATTTACCCCTTGAAGTCTGTCACATTGTGGCCGGACAAAGATGTATAAAGAAATTAACTGATATGCAAACATCTACCATGATTAAAGCCACCGCTCGCTCAGCACCCGATCGTGAACGTGAAATTAATAATTTAGTTAAAAGAGCCGATTTCAATAATGATTCTTATGTACAAGAATTTGGTCTTACCATTTCGAATTCTATGATGGAAGTAAGGGGACGTGTTTTACCACCACCCAAACTACAATATGGTGGACGAGTTTCTAGCATGACCGGACAAGTGAGTGAGATAGTTATTGAATTCTTGTTTCTTATAATTATGTGCTAAATAACTTTTGCAGCAACTGTTTCCACCACAAAACAAAGTATCTTTGGCTTCACCCAATCAGGGTGTTTGGGATATGCGTGGTAAGCAATTCTTTACAGGTGTAGAGATTAGGGTATGGGCTATAGCCTGTTTTGCTCCTCAACGTACCGTCAGAGAGGATGCTTTACGTAACTTTACTCAACAATTGCAAAAGATCTCAAATGATGCTGGTATGCCCATAATAGGACAACCTTGTTTCTGCAAATATGCCACTGGGCCGGATCAAGTTGAGCCCATGTTTAAATATCTAAAACAATCCTTTGCCAGTTTACAATTGGTAGTGGTAGTGCTACCAGGCAAAACACCCGTCTACGGTAAGTCTTACTTCCTTTTTGAATCGAAAAACACTTTTGATTTATTGATTTATTTTCTATTCTAGCTGAAGTTAAACGTGTGGGTGATACAGTTTTGGGCATGGCTACTCAGTGTGTACAGGCTAAAAATGTAAATAAGACATCGCCTCAAACACTGTCCAATTTATGTCTCAAAATCAATGTTAAATTGGGTGGCATCAATTCGATTCTTGTACCCTCTATACGTCCAAAAGTTTTCAATGAACCCGTCATATTTTTGGGTGCCGATGTTACTCACCCACCGGCCGGTGATAATAAGAAACCCTCTATTGCTGCTGTTGTAGGCTCTATGGATGCTCATCCCTCACGTTATGCCGCCACGGTACGTGTACAACAGCATCGTCAGGAAATCATACAGGAACTATCAAGTATGGTACGTGAATTGCTAATTATGTTCTATAAATCAACTGGCGGCTATAAACCACATCGTATAATACTCTATCGCGATGGTGTATCCGAGGGACAATTCCCTCATGTCTTACAACATGAATTGACGGCCATACGTGAAGCTTGCATTAAATTAGAGGCTGAATATCGTCCAGGTATTACGTTTATTGTTGTACAAAAACGTCATCACACTAGACTATTCTGTGCTGAAAAGAAAGAACAGAGTGGTAAATCGGGTAATATACCAGCTGGTACAACTGTCGATGTGGGCATTACACATCCTACCGAGTTTGATTTCTATTTGTGCAGTCATCAAGGTATTCAGGTGAGTTTAGTACAAATTTATTTTATATTTTTCTTTTCTTTTTTTAATAATATTTATCTTTATTTCGTTTATTTTAGGGTACAAGTCGACCTTCACACTATCACGTTTTATGGGATGATAATCATTTCGATTCGGATGAATTACAATGTTTAACATATCAATTGTGCCATACATATGTACGTTGTACTAGATCGGTTTCTATACCAGCACCGGCATATTATGCACATTTAGTTGCTTTCAGAGCAAGGTGAGTACAATAATATATATCTTTTGTTCAAAATTGTCACCTTCAGAACTGGTTCTGTGGAAGAGAGTCAATGATAATCTATCAGGAGTTTAACGTTAAATTTCATATCCTCTATGCTCTTGCTTATCATCAATCAAGTTGCGAAGAATTGTTTACGCTTCGTTACGTCATTTACGTTGACCATATGCTAGGTTTTATCAGACTACAGTCGGGATTCTGATCACCTATCATAATTTTCTGTCTCCCAATAAAGTTGTACCTCTTTGGTACATAACCTCTCTTAACTTAATCTATCCCCGTAGTGTCATTCGATTGGCCTTTATAAGGAGATTCAGATTCTTTTACACTTTTTTCTTTATGAAACATATGAAGTAGGGTGGGCTGACCTCATGCTAGCAAATATTGACGGCACGGTCTATTCGGGACCAATAAGCGTTGAGCCTGTTGCTCCATTCCCATCTAAGTTGTGCCAGAGCAGCTCTTGTTTTGAGCGGCGTGTACTTCTCTATTTCTGCTATGAGCGACATTCATGCGCCAACCTGAAACCGCGGTATTGATGGCATATCTATGAATGTCGTTCAAAGCTGCTGTATACAAATTTCGGTCCAAGGAATCCTGCACATATCTTCGTATGCTCTCCTCGTATACACGAAGGTCCTTCTAACATGCCTCGGGGAAGCATCCAACTGTGTGATGTTATAGTAGGGACGAATACCCCGGTGACATCCCAGAAGGAACTGTTCCATCAACATAACATTATGTTCCTTGACTGGGTGAACCTTCGTTTTCTCATGTAGGTGGTGCTCCGCGGTTATTTGCATGCAGCTCGTTACAGTCTGTAGGACAGCATTTTGGCAGCTTTAAATATTTCTCCACTTGGTATCACTCAGCGATGGAGACAACATTGGAGCTGCATAATTACCCACGAACCGACCGACCAAATTGTTTTATAGGTAGCTAACAATGTTTCTGTGTGTATTCCACAAGGAGGGCCTTTATACTACTACGCAATCTATGCGTGATTGCAGTGACATGAACTAAAGGCGGTAAACAGGCTCTCAAAGGTGACCCCATCGACTACGATGCCTAAATTCAAGTTTGTCTTTTTCGCCCATGTGGTGAAAAGTGTTGCTGAAGACTTCGCTGGTTATACTTTCAGGTAATGACCAGTGAAGGAGTTGTGTATTTCTCCGAGATAACCATTCACTCGATCGCATAGCTCATCAACGTTTTGTCCCGTCACCATAATGCTCCGCTCTGTTAGATGTTGGTTCGGGTAGCACTTCCCATTAAATCCCAGTATTAACTGCTTTGGTATAATGTTCCTTAACTGATGGAATATTCGTCTCTGTTAGATGTTGGTTCGGGTAGCACCTTCCATAAAATCCCAGTAGGAATTGCTTGGGTATAATGTTCCTTGACTGAAGAAATCTCCGTCTCTTCATGTAGGTGCTATTTTGACATCATTTTTATACATCTTGTTACTCATCTAAGGACGTAACACACTGGTGTTACATGGTTTTTAACTAACCGGCCAATCATTTTGGTAGGTCGTTAACGAGGCTTTTTTGTCCTTGTTTCTAATTTGCATTTTGATTCACATTGCAGTAGTGTGGGGAGGATATAAAAATAAACACACTCAGGTTAAGGAGCGCACAACAGGCCCGATAGAGGCCTAGGAGTATTTCATCGGATTTGATGTAGTTTAGTTTCATTGGTTAAACCGGGTTTAATATATGTTTCGTGTTTTTCAGTTATCAGTAAAGTTTCTTAGCGCGGGTTTTACTGATAGAGATAATCTTCATTCTTTGGTTAAACCGGTCTTAATATATAGTTTTCGTGTTTTTCAGTTATCAGTAAAGTTATTTATTATCTTAGTTTAACTGAGTGTAATTGGCCAATTAAACTCAAGTTATAAGTGAGAAAACACAATTAACAAAAACAATAAAACAATGAATTGCTTTGTTTTATTTATTATTTTTTTAAATGTTTATTTAATATTTTTCCAAAATTTCTCATTTTGCAAAAGTATTGTTTGCAAAAAACAGCTGTTCGTTGTTTATGTTTTTGAGTAAAAACTTGGCAATACTGACAAAGTTAACTGAGCTTAAATCTAAAACTGAAAAACACAATTATCGGTTAAAGTCCGCCTAAATTTGTTCCGAGTTTAATCTAACAGCAAGTTAAGCCTAGTTTAACAGAGGAGTAAGAACCCCGGCCTAAATCTAAGTTATAAGTGAAAACACACAATCAACAAAAACAATTATTCAATTCACAGTCAAGTTGTTTATTGTACCTACTAAAGTGTAGTAACAGTGATTGTGAACAGATCTTTGCAGTCATAAGTTTACGTTCTCAATGAAAAAAAAACAATCAAAACAAAAGGATATTTGCAAAAAAACAGCTGTTTATTGTTTGTTTTAGACTGAAAAGTTGGCATTACTAAAAAAGTTAACTGATCCCAGATCCATAACTGAAAAACACAATCATCGGTTTAATCTAACTGCAAATTAAGCCTAGTTTAACTGAGTAGTAAGAAACCCGCCCTAACTAACTAACGGACTGACTAACTAACTAAGTAACTAACTAATTAAACAACTAACTCACTTCTTACTAACTAACTAACTTTCTCACTTACTTTCATACTTACTTATCACTTTCTATTTTCAGATATCATTTGGTTGAAAAAGAACACGACTCTGGCGAGGGTTCACACCAAAGTGGCTGTTCAGAAGATCGAACACCGGGAGCAATGGCTAGAGCCATTACAGTTCATGCAGATACCAAAAAGGTTATGTACTTTGCTTAAATTTACATACAAACTAAAGTCTATTTATTTAACTGTTTATTAAACGGTGTCTCTCTCTCTCTCGTACACAATACTTACTACTACATATTAAACACACTCTTATGAAAGAACAAAATGCCAAAAAATTAAAAAAAACAAAAAGTTTACATAAATCTACGAAATTTTAAAACAAGACACAAAATCTTCGAATAACTCAATACAAACACAAATATAAAAAGCATTTTTAACAAAGAAAAAAGGTGTATAAACAAAAGAAAAACAAAACGACAATTATGTACAATAAATAATTGAAATTAATTTTAAAAGAAATTTCTTAAAAAATAAAAACAAAAGAAATTTAAAAGGAGGAGTATAAAGAAAATACACAAACATCCAATACAATATTTATAGTTTTATTAGTATTAAGTTTAAAAATTTTCTTTTGTAGAAAAAAAAAAAAACAAAAGAAATTACACATTTTACACGGTTTAGAAAAAACATTAAGAAAAACACTGTAATAGAAACTAAAGAAATCTGATGTTTTCTTTTAAACAAAATTTAAAAAAAAGGATTTGCTGAAATTATATGTATAATGAAAATATTGAAGAAGAAGAAAAAAAATGTCAAAAGTTTTCTAAAAACTAAAAGAATAAAAAGGTTAATAGGGATCAATAAAAAAAAAGAATAAATAAAATACAGTTTTAGTTGAAATTTTTAGAGTTTTCCTTTAGAGAAAAGAAAGAGCGTGTGAAAAAATTTTATTTTCTTTTTTAGATTTTTTAATGGAAATTTTTTAAAAAAAAACCAAAGTTTTAGTTTTATTTACTTGATTTTATTATTATTTTTTGTTTAATATAAAACACGCGCTTTTTGGAATAAAACACAGAGAAATTTAAAGAAAATTTTAAAGGAAAAGTTAAAAAAAAAACATTTTTTTGGTGTGATAGTTGTACAAGTTGTAATTTTTATTTAAAATAACTATATATTAATTAATTATTTGTATTTAAATATACACTTAACAAAACCAACATAATAAGAAAACAAACAAACAAATGCAATATTTATAATTAAACTTATAAAAGAAAATTCAATTAATTAGTTTAAAGTATTTATTAAACAAAAAAAATTGTTAGAAATGCAAAAAGGAAAAAAAAACCAAGACATGAAACAACAAACTGACAAACAAACTACACCAACAATCATAAACCATAACTTTTAAAATATTATTATTATTAATATTATTAAGTAAGTTTTTATTTTAGTTTTGTTTAAATTTCTTTTTTCTTTTCAATGCCTTTTTATTTTTCTTTTTCTTTGTAATATGATGTAAGTTTTACCAAATTGTAATGCAAACAGCCAAGCATATTTATTTGTTTTAAGTAGTTTTAGTCTATTTTTTTTTATTAATTATATAGTTTTTCTTAGTTTTTTTTAATAACATAAAAACAAACAAACAAAATACATAATTTTAATATGGTGTACGGGTTTTTTTAATTATTACTATAATTTAACTTAATTTTATTTTAATTAAATTAGTTAAAATTTTTCTTCTTCTTTATTAACAATATCAGCTAATTAATTCTTTTAATTACTATTATTATTGTTATTATTAATGCGGAAAAATTTTACTAAAAAGAGGACACAGTTGAAGTTAACATTTGATTTATTTATTTTTAATATAGGTACAAATAAAATTTAAAAAAAGAAAAGAAACATACAAAATCTTTATAAACGACAGAGCAATTATTCATTTATTCACAATACAAAAAAAACAAAATCAAATTTTTAAAATGTTATATTAATTCTTTTTTTTTTTAATGCTTATAAAACATTTAATATATTTATTCTAAATAATGGTCCATAATCACAGTCAAACACTAAAGTCGGATCTTAACAACTTTACTTTTATTTAAACTGTTACTTTAAGTGCGGGTTTTTAAGTTGACAATTAAATGACAATTAATCTGATGATTGTTTAATGTAAAAATAAATTGATTGTAAAGTTAATCCTTAGGATTAAACTTTACAGTGTTGCCATACACAACAACAGAAAACGTTACTGTTTGTTATCAAAACAATGCATGTTTTATACAAAAAAGAAGAAGACAATTGTAAATGTGATATGAAAATTAATGAAAACTTTAATTTAAAACAAAAAAAAAATTATACTAATCGATAAATCAAATATTCTCCATTTTGACTACGTTTGATCGAAAAAGAAGAAGAAGAAGAAGATTGTGTGTATTCTGCATTTTGATCGTAATTACGTTTTTGTAACTGCCGCTTTACACTAGAAAACTTTTTATGAAAAACTTTTAATTTTGCTTAAGAGAGAAAGGTAAAGAATATCTCTCTCGCGGTGCGGATTTTCTCGTACTCGGAAACCTTGTTTTGTTATTGTTCTCATTCGTACAACAACAAATCAATGTAATTAATATGTAGTTTCTGAAATAAAAGTTTCTATGTGTGGATATTAAAGAAATTTCAAAAGAGAATTAAGAAAAAGTTTCTCAAAAAGTTTCCTGATGTAGACCAGGTCTAAGTTGTTGGTTATGTGACAGAGATTCGAATCGAAATGCAGAATACCAAAGTTGCCAAACAAAGAAAATCGATTTGATTCAAATGAAAATGCAGAATAGTGATCAATGTTTATTTTAGTGAAAATTGTATTACATTTTTTTCATCAGCTGTTACTTTTGCATTTCTTGCTCAAGTTTAAACCACCTCCATAAAGCGTTTAAACTAGCAAACAAAATTAACTAATTGAGTGCTCAAAAACAACTTTCAAGGATTACTTTAATCCCTAATCATTCACCTAAACATTGACCCTAAGTGGGTGATACGAAAAGTTTTAGAAATTTTGCATTCAAACTGTTATAAATACTGTACAAGTGACATCTCTGCACAGCATATGCAATAAAAGAGCCAAAAAATAAACAGAATTTAAATGGTTATTTCAACAATCTATACCGCGGAAAAAACACTCATCAGCTTCCAGCTCAAATGACAAAACCTTTCCTTATACAATTAAGGCTTTCTTCCTCCACAGAAATCTTCAATAATATCAAAAACATTTTCATTGTCCTCAATTGTACATACATATGTATCTCTTTTAGTTTTTTACACTTTTTCCATAATTTATAAAAAATAAATATAATTCACACAACTTTTGTTTTTGGTTTGTTTTGACTATTGAAAAAAGGCAAACAGCTGATAGAGTTAAAGTGATGTTAACTTGTTTTTACTATAAAACTAACTTTAGCGGAAAAGCATACTTTTTTTGATGACTTTGATTATGGTCCAATTTTATTTAGGTCATAACTATTATGTCCTCCTTATACATAATAGATTTCTATACAAGAACAAAATTTATGTCATTATAATTAAACTCGTAAAAAACTTTTAACTGTTTAACACAATCACCCACATTTTTTTCGTTCTGAGAGGAGTTACAATTGTTGTAACTCATAACCTCAAGTGAGGTTATGTTTAATTGGTGGAGATCATAAAATACTCACGATATAACCTGGTGGAGACCATTAAAGATCGAATATATACTGGTGGAGACCAAATAATACTTTTGATGCAATTAAGTTTGGTGCTTCAACTTCCTATATGAAGGGTGATAGTTCGTTTGATATGAATGAAAAATGAAAGCTTTTTTGGAATATTATTCAATGGAATTTGTATACAACTGTAGCGAGAATCAACTATTGTGAATTAACATACAATACCCAGTTGTCCAAGTCTTCAAAACTAAATATAATACAACACGAATTGTTAAATTTCCTAAAGACAATGGCGATGCAAATGTCGTCAATAAAAGTTTGGCCAAATTTTGGCTTAACTATGACTATGACAGGTCGATTTTAGTGTTATGGTACAATATCACAAAGGTTTTTATATCGTCAATTACTACTTAAGCTTAAAAGAAACCTCATCTAAGAACTGCCCAATAAACATATATGAAGCTGAGTTATAAAGACTTAAAAGATATATAGCAACTTCCTATATGAAAGAACATAGAAAAAAGACAGAAGAATGAAAATGAGCGATCTGAACAATGAAAATCCTCTACTGAAAGATAAAAAAAAATAAAATTGCCAAGGAAATCTCTATTTTTCATTTCCTGTAGAATAAGAAAGATCTGAAGAGTGGAAATCCTCTCCCAGTAAATGTACATGGATCTATTGTCTTGATAAGAATGTCCACCACGTCACACCCAGTTCATCGTGAAGTCTTTTATCTTGCGAACTCAGTCTTTAACTCTAGAACAGTTGTATAAAATCTAATCTACTGTTTCTAACTCCTAATCGTCTCTACAAAAGTCCTGTGTATTACCGACTCTATTAGCTTTAAAATCTCAGCAGGTTTTATAGATCTTTCTCTACATGGTTCCAGATCGGAACAATGTCTTCTGCTAATTCACCTGCGAATATTGCTATTGTGAACTTGTTGTGAACAATTAATTTACAATAGTTGTATGGAATTTGTATGGAACAGCTGTTCAATGTTTACAAAATTTCATCAAAAAATTTCACTAGAAGGAAATTTTTTTCACGACAAAAAAGTTATTGAACGAAAATAGTGAAAAGGGAACATATTTCATATGAAATGATCATTGGCGATAAGGGTGAATATAATGATGAAAATATAAAAGCGAAAAAGAATTCACAATTATTGTGAATGTAGAGTTCTGGGAATATTCACGACAATTTTCAATATTATTCGCTCTTTTTATGAATATTGTTTGCCAAACTGACTTTTTAACCATTCTATTCAGATGAAAATATAATAGCGAACAAGAATTCACAACTATTGTGAATGAAGAGTTCTTGGAATATTCACGACAATTTTCAATATTATTCGCTCTAATTATGAATATTGTAAATGAAAAGCAAACATATGTTTAGAAAGGGAATAGAATTTTTGAAACAATTCAAAACTGTGTTCTAAATCAACTATGTAGAGAATTTAGAGTTCTTGGGAATATTCTTGATAGCAAATTTTTGACCGAAAAGAAAAGAAAATTTGCAATTTATTCGACATAAATATTTTCCAATAAAACTTTCGTAACTTCATTCGTTTCTCGTAAGTATTTGTGATAGAATATTGAAAATCATTTACAGCTGTTACAAACAAAAAAATATCTATTGTGAATGAAAAGATTGCAGAATATTCACAATAGCAATTGCTTACTCAAAGGGAAAATAAGGTTTCGCGATTATTAGCGATAACTAAATGAAATTATTTAAGAATATAAAAATCTTTTAAATATAATGGAGGATATATGTACACAAGTCCATAATTGAATATTATGTTAATTTTCATTTTATAATCATTTGTTAAACACTTAAAACCTGCCACCCAATAAGTAAAATAAAATAAATAATAAAACATATAAATACTACAAAAATTGCACTACATTTTAGTAATTTAATAATTTTCAATTGTGAACATTTTTTAAAGAATTATTTGTTTAATTCACAATCGGTGTTGTACGGTTGTATCGTAGTATGTCGTAAATCTTTTTATTATTAATTTGTTTTTATTTAAAAAAAATGTATACGAAAATTTTTTATGACATACAACGCTACAACCATACAACATCTATTGTGAATGGGACAATTGTTTCTAGCACGTTTTAAATTTTAAACGAAACAATACAATCAAATCAAATACTTCAATTCAATAATATTACATACATACATACATATTTATATTAAAACGACTAGATAACTAACAAACACTTTTAATTGTATTTCATTTTTTAATTATAATTAATTTTCTAAAAAAAAACACTACACAAGGGATTTAATTTAATGTTTAGATTTAAAAAAATTAATTTACAAAAGAAAAAAAATACTTAAAATTTACGAAAACAGCAACAACAAGTAATTTTAACAATCTAAAGGTCAACAAAAAAAAAACAATTTAATTAAGTATAAAAAATATATAAAAATAAACTTTAAACAAATATATTTTAATAGTTTTTAAGTTCAATTAAAAGAGTTTTCTTTTAAGTTATTTTCAATAAAACAACAAAATTACAAAATTTTGTAAAAATTACTTTTTAAATATAATTTTTAATATATTATTTAGTTTATTTTTTTTTTCTTTAAATTTTGCAAACAAATAAATATTTTATTATTATTTTAAAATGAAAAACAAAACAAGGCATTCACATAGAAATATTAACACTTAATATGGCATGTTATTAATTAATAAGCTTTAAAACATAAAACTAGATTTCTGAAAATAAAAATTAAAAAAACACACACACAACAACAAAAACAAAAAAAAAGTACTTCAAAAGCCACAAAACATTTAAATTTATAAAGACAAAACAAACAAACAAAAAATATATATATAAATATTATGTGATTTATTAAATTAAAAACAAATGCTAAATAAAAATTATTTAATAGCTACAAAATACTTTAAAAAAAAGCAAATGCAAATATTCAGAAAAAGGTTTCTTTAAAATAATGAAAAAAATAAAAAAACAAACTAATTACTTATATATTTACTAATATTTCAAAAATTATTAAAAAAAAAAACAAAACATATATTAAAAATTGCTTCAATATTAATGTAAACAAATTATCAAGTCTTCTTAATAAATAAAACTTTTTTATGATTATATAAATCTTTTATAAAGCATAATCTTTTTAAAAGCTTATTCTCTTATGTAAAGTTTAGTTTTGAAAACTTTAAAATAGGTTTTGCAAGTTAATCACAGTAATAAAAGTGTTGCCAATAAGGGCGGGTTAATCGCAAGAGTTTGAATGTGACCAAAATTGTAATAAAAAATTTCTATTAATTGTGTTAGTGGCAATCAAATGTCAATTAATAATCACATTAGTTAATCTAAAAATAAACTTATTCTAATGTTAATCCCCGTTGATGTTTTTGAGTTCAGGATTAAACTTCGCAGTGTTGCCATACAAAACAACAGAAAACGTCATTGTTTGCTATCAAAACAATGCACAATATTTACACTTTTGCATTTCTTGCTAAAGTTAAAACCACTTCTTACTCATTAGGGTTTCTTACTCATTAGTTAAACTAGGCTTAACTTTCTGTTAGATTAAACTCGGAACAAATTTAGGCGGACTTTAACCGATAATTGTGTTTTTCAGTTTTAGATTTAAGCTCAGTTAACTTTGTTAGTATTGCCAAGTTTTCACTCAAAAACATAAACAATGAACAGCTGTTTTTTGCAAACAATACTTTTGTAAAATGAAAAATTTTGGAAAATTGTTAAATAAACATTTAAAACAATAATTAATGTAACAAAACAAATCAGAAAATTGCAATTTACCTAAAATATGTTTTTGTTCTTCCGAAATCATTGTTTTATTGTTTCTTTTAAATTTAGTTTTCTCACTTATAACTTGAGTTTAATTGGCCAATTACACTCAGTTAAAATAAGATAATAAGTAACTTTATTAATAACTGAAAAACACGAAACATATATTAAACCAGGTTTAACCAAAGAATGAAGATTATCTTTATCAAAAAAAAACTCGCCCTAAGCGCATAAACTAGCAAACAAATTATCTAATTGAAAACTCAAAAACAATTTTGATTGATTAATTTAATCCCTAATCCTTCACCTAAAGATTGGCCTTAATTGTGTTAATGTCTGTGTGAACAGCGAACACACTGAAAAGAGTTCAGTGTGTTTCGCTGTTTTACAGCCACTGGGAGAGCTGTTTGATGACTCATCACTTCGCTTCTTGAACATTACTTACTTTCGAGATGTAAAATTAATACTTCCATTTTCAACCACGGCTTCTGTTGATTGTTATTGTAACAGGTTAGCTGTATCTGGTTGTTCTTCCCTGGGGAAAATACTTCCGGTTGATACAGCTGTTGCAGAGTTGACAATCTTCGGCCGATTGAAAATCGGGACGTTTCGATGCGGAGCTCCAATTGTAGTGAATTGTTGATTCGGCAACAGCACTTAGAGACGTAGGTAAGCTGTAGACCGAATTACGAATACATCAGATAAGCCGAATATAAGTTAGACCGCGAACATATTTGTAACCACCAGTTTATACTCCCGACAGACGTTCCCATGACAATTGGATCTTCGCTCCGGAACGACCCGAGTCATACTCGGCCAAAGATTGTCAACTCAGCGACAGCTGTATCAACCGAAAGTTTTTTCCCCAAAGAAAGAACTATCGGCCACAGTCGAGCTGTTACAACAACAACAACTCCCGACAGACAAGAGGTGATTGCACTCGGGTTAGGTGCTATTTCTGAATCTGTCCGAGAGACCAGATCTCTTTACCATTCTTGTCAGTTTGTATAACTTCCGAGTTGCAAAAACATCACTTCTGTTTACAACCACACAGATGGGATAGCCTCTGTTGATTCGGCAACAATGGCTACAGACTAAATCGGTAGACTGAATAACGAATACATCAAAGATGGGTATCAATAGAGTAAACACTAAGCATACTCTGACATGAAAGAAATATTCCATGGTATCACTTGTATAAAATATATTACATCCGATACACTGACTTTAGTTATACAATTTAGGTGAAGTCCGCATGCCTCTACATTCATTTAGTATCATATACACTTGATACTGTCTCATTTTTAACGCTAAGTCCTACAGTCACACCTCTGTGGGGTATCTTTTGTCTTGGCAACAGCACCGACAAAAGATACCCTACATAACATTCCCGCGAATTTGAGTTTAAAACCACAGTCGTCTTGTGCAATCCGAAGCGTCCAACAAGCAGGACAACACAAAGTTCGAAACTCTACCAGTTATGGCTCTCTGGTTCGACCCCAGGTCAAATCATTCTAATGAAACTCCGCAAACACATTTGTCACCATCAGTTTATAGTCACGGTAGACTAGAGATACTGGTAGCACCTTTTTTCCACAATTACAAGCACACCATCAGGGCGGTCCTAGAGGGACAATTTAAAGTGCCTGCTTTAATTCATTCATGTATATTGTTAAGTAAACTGTACCGATCTTTTAATCGCTGCAATATTGAATTGCAGAGCATATTCAATTGAAACTTTGTTGCATCTTAACACATTAAGGGCGAGTTTTTCTGATAAAGATAATCTTCATTCTTTGGTTAAACCTGGTTTAATATATGTTTCGTGTTTTTCAGTTATCTGTAAAGTTACATATTATCTTAGTTTAACTGAGTGTAATTGGCTAATTAAACTCAAGTTATAAGTGAGAAAACACAATTGAGAAAAACAATAAAACTATGATTTCGGAAGAACAAAAACTTAATATTTGAAGTAAATTGCAATTTTCTGATTTTGTTTTATTTATTATTGTTTTAAATGTTTAGTTAACATTTTTCAAAAATTTTTCAATTTTACAAAAGTATTGTTTGCAAAAAAACAGCTGTTCATTGTTTATGTTTTTGAGTGAAAAGTTGGCAATACTAACAAAGTTAACTGAGCTTAAATCTAAAACTGAAAAAAACACACGTCGGTTAAAGTCCGCCTAAATTTGTTCCGAGTTTAATCTAACACCAAGTTAAGCCTAGTTTAACTGAGGAGTAAGAAACCAGCCCTAATGGTTTCCGAAACAGTCGACTTTGTGTTAATATGACGTCTTTGATATTGCTGCGTAAGCATTCAAAGTATCTCCAGACACTAATGGTTTCCGATATTGCTGCGTATGCATTCAAAATTCTTTCGGTCATATTGGGAAATTGGAAATTGAATCAAAATTTGATGGCACATAGCATGCCAACTGGAATAGTAAACAGACGATAATAGCGGATCATACCGGTACCTAAAACCGACTGTCTGCAAAAGTAATCAAATATATATCGTACACATAAAAACCAAATTTGATAATCGAAACATAAAACTAAAAATCTCTTTAAAAAATTAAAGAATTAGGGCATTTATGAACATTCCTTAAGGGCCTATTCCGAAATATGGCAATTCAAAATAAAATCTTATGATGATCAATCTTAGAAACCTTAATTTATTAAGAAGATTTGATAAACAATGTTATAAAAATATCGGACTGTGTTAAAAAAGGGAATAATAGTTATCACTGGAACACAACAACAACAACAATTTCTTAAAATAAATTTATTGTAGCAAGATATTTTATATTTAAACATTAGCTAAAATAAAAATTATTATTAACAAAACAAAAAAAAAGCTTAATATTAAACAATTAAAGTCCATTAAAAGATACCATAACATAATTTTTTGTTTAAGCATTAGTTAATAATCTAATTTTATTCTTAAATCATATCCTACGATATTCTACCTACAAAAATTAGAAATTTCTTGAACTTAAAATTAATTTATTATTATTTAAATTACTTAATAATACTTATCAATGCCAAACACGAAAAACAAATCTAAATTATGTATTCCAAGCAATTATTTACTTCCACTTTAGTTTTCCCTTAAAAAGAAATTAAAATTAATTGATATATTCAGGCAGGAAATTTGTTTGTCGTCTGGAAAGAAAATATTTCATTTCTTAATTAAAGACCTTAAAACCAAACTAAGCAATGTTATATTGAAATTATTATTGTTTCCATTTAGTCCACATCCTCTAACATATGTCTCCTTAAGTAATTTATTTTGAAAAGTGTTCTCAATTTCATTTACTCGCAGTTTCTTCGTTTTTAAATTGTCAAAAATCTGTCCTGTTTTGGTAATTTTCTATGACCTTTAACCATCTCTCCGACAAAATTTAGAATCCGCGTAAAAGAACTGTTCATCTTTTTAAGGCCAAGAACATGTGGTGCGCTGTAGTATACAATGTGTTTATGAGCAGCATTCTGTGTGGATCTAGTAAAATAGTATTTCTACAGGGAAACGTCTGGACTAGTAAGCGGTCTGGACTGAAAAGCTACACTTTTGTAGTCGAACGTTGCCATAATGGAATATTACACTTCCAGGTCTGGCCAGATATTTATAACATTTTTCAGCTTCATACAAATCAGTGGCATTCCGTACAGGTTCTCTGAGCATAATTATGGCACTTTTGGTCCCATTAAAAACAGAACAGGATGGTTTGACCGCAATAGATATGTCCCCGTTGGTTAACCTGGCTTCAGTTTCGTAATGAATCCTTTTTTATTCGTTAAATTTTGGATAAATTTACCACTGTCTTTTTCTTCAATAGCATCGAACCTATTCCAAAATATAGATTTCCCCGTGCATCAGTCCAATAGTGTCTTTCCGCATTTTGGTTCTAACCACAGCCACCACACACAGTCCCCCCAAAAATCGGTACAAGACAACGGCCGAAACCGAGTAAGATAAATTCTCTGATTCAAGCTCAAGTCAAATGATACCAAGGAATGTAAAAGATTCAAATGACACAACATTTATAGTACTCTAGGACTAAAGGAACTGGTAGAATCAAGATGTATTTTTTAAGATAACCTGTTCCGGGATGGGATTATAATGTTAAATAACTAAGTGCAAATAAATGATACATATAAATTACTAAAGATACGTCAACTGTGGTAAATCCCTTAATGTTAAATTTTACACCCAATAAATACGTTTCTATTTAAAAAGATACTTTTTTTAAATATTTTTCCGAATTTGATTTTCTTTGAGAACACTTTATACACATTAATATACACACTAGGCATGGAAAATTCAATCCTATGCAACTTTTTGATATAGAAAATAATAACGGGATAAGCCCACGACATATTCGGTACTTCATATAGTCCAGCCTATAATCTTGAGTCTAACCGAAAATTAGTTTACTACTTTAAAACTCAAACAGTGATCTTTTTGTTATAAGTTAAAACTATTTTGAAATTACAATTTCCCATGCCTGATACACAAAAGTTAATGTCATTTACAATAAACAGCGCTTAGATTAAACTTAAATTTTAGTAGAAAAATATTTAAAAATATGACAAGAAAACTACCCTAGAACAAGTTTATTATAAAACAAATAATAATTATAACAAAAAAGGATCATAATAGTAATATAAAGGAATTGTTAAACAACAAAAAGAAAAAAAAACATTTTCCAATATATTATTTTCATTTAAATGCCGGGAATAACATTTAAATAAGAAAAAAAAAACAAAAACAAGTAAAGTTATAGATACTAAGTAAAAAAACTTCAATTTTAATAATGATTAAGACACAATTAATTAAAAATAAGTTAAAATAAAAATTAAAACATAACCACAAAAATCTAAAACCAATATTAATATTACAACAACAAAAAACGTGGTTTTCTATAATCAAAACTTAAAAATAAATTACTGTTAAATGTCTAAATATAAACAAAAAAAATACAGCAAAAAATCTAGAAATTAAAGTAACAACAAAAAAAATTGGATTCAAAATAAAAACATTTATTATTAGTTGTACAAAAACCACCTTTTAAATATTCAAAACGATATATGGGAATTAATGTAAACTTTTGGTGATCTATTTAATACATAATAAAAACTGTATGCTTTCTCATTTTAAATAAATTTTCAACAAAAAAAAAAAAAAACATATTATTTAAAACATTTCTCAATTTATTAAAAAAAAAACTGAAAATTAATAAAACAATGGTATTTATATTTACAATACACATATACATACATGCTACATACTAGCAAGTAATTATATTTTTAATAATTGATCAATATAATACAAAAAAAAAATAAAAGAAAATATATCGAAACTTTGAATAAATTCAATAATTTACCACTAAAACATACAATTCTATTCTAAAGAATATAAGTCAACAATTAAGATAACACAATAAAATACATAATTATATTAATAATTAAACATAAGCATAATGAGATAAATATAAATAAAATTCATGTAATGAATCAAATAATAAACTTTTTTTTTGATGTATTGAAAATGATAAATGAGAAATAAATAATGCAAATAATCAATAAATGAAATTTTTTCTGTAAAATTCAAATTTATAACAAAAACTGAATTACAAATGTGGGCAAGAGAATATACCCTAACGGGGACAAGGAGGAGAAGTCTCTTTAGAATGAGCTAATCTGAGGTTAGTATGATGGTATGTATCAGGGATGGCAAAATTGGTACATATTAAAAGTCCTGAAAAAACGGCAAATACAATTATAGAGAAACGGAACTTTCTTTAACTTTTCTTTAAAGAAGTTTGTTTTGCAAATTCCCTCATTTCGAAATGGAGTCGGAAATTGTACTCATTTTTATCTTAATTAACATTTTATAAAAACATATTACTAGAAATTTAAATTTTGCTAAATATTTGTCCAATGTTTGGGAACTCATCAAGTGCTCTAATTCAGCAGATTTTAAGAGTTTTTTTACCAGCTGGATGCCATTTTCTTTCTCACTGCAGAGATGTAAACAAATTCTCCGTTCCGGTTTTTATAAGAAAAACAAGAATGAATGTATAGTCGGACATGACCATATGATGCCCTACAACATTAAGTATAGATTTTAGATTACAGTTATGGATTTCATTGTGATACTAGTGTTTATAAGTGAATTATGGAACTTCAAGTCATTGTCTGAAGGGGATTTTATATGGGACCAAAAAAGTCCGATAATTACAAAAATCGGCGTTGTTATAAAGGGGTATATAGATCTAAGTTTTGCAAATGTTTGTACAGGTTTACATTCACAACCAGTCGGACTGACGTACGGACATGGCTTAATCGTATAATAAAGTCGTATGTATATAGATCTAAGTTTTGCTATTTTTTGTAGAAATACTACAATATTTAACACAATAGGGTTGCATGTGGCTAGGTGAAATAATGGACCGATTTCAACAATTTTCTGGTTCAAATTTCATCAAAATATCTTGAAAATTGCTACCTGTACCTTGCGCTACCTGTATAATTACTATCATGTGGTATAAAGAAATGTTTTAAAATCAGCTGGATTAGAACGCCAGATTTATGACCTAAATTTAAATGTAGTTAAGGAGTGACTAACATGATCAACGCTGAGACTTTCAGAGCAAAAATGATTTTAGTACTATGAAGGTCAAAATAGTACCCTCTGAAGAAAAAAGTACACAACTATACACAATTGGACGGACGGATTCAGACAATTTTAGAGCATGCGGAGAAAGAGTCAAATTATCGAACACTTTATTTGTTATTAATAGCCGTTCGTTGAAATTAGATCCAAATATGTATGTCAAAAGCAAGGTTTTTCTACATATAATATCCCCCATGAACATAGATTTGGAAACTTTAAAAGAAGTTCATTGTACATCTAGGAAGCTTTGTTTTTGCGCAGCGAACGATAAACCTTCATAAAGTACTACATATGTATAAAAGTGAAGTAGTATGGATCACAAAGTATACAGATGTGTTACTTTTGACATTTACAATCGCTAAAACATTTGTGTAAAGATGTAGGTACATAAAATGCAGCTAAAGTAGGTTATGCGAATTGTCCTAGAAAATAGAAGTAGATTGTAAACGTTTTGCTGTTGTTGGAAAAACCCGTTCTTAGTTGTGCCAGAATTACTCTAATTTCCCGCGGAAGTATGAAAATATGACCACATAACGTTACAGTTGTATTTTCATATTTTCAAAACGGTTATATTAAAACAAAAATATTTAAAACAAGAAAATAGTAGGTTCTACCGAGATTTGAACTCGGATCGCTGGATTCAAAGTCCAGAGTGCTAACCATTACACCATAGAACCTTGTTGTCAATGCGTTGACAAATGTCATATATAAGACTATAATACAAAAGGTAAATATTAATTTAGTAAACAAAACCAGTGTGGCCAGATACGGGTATTTGTCTCCAAATTGGGTATTTCAAGTTTTACTTAGGAACAGATTTTCGTGGGGAAGGATTTGGGGATTTGTTTATAATGTTTGCGCTAGTTTTGGGGATTTGTATATTTTTTTATACATATTTACATATTAACAATTATTTTCATTCTAGATTAGTTCTACATGGTTCCTGTTAGACCATGTCCACACTAGGAAAATTTTGTTGAGAAACTTTTTTTGAATCACTTTTGAAGTTTCCTTAATGTCAAATTGAATTCATTTTTTGTTGGATGAATGAGAAGAATAACAAAACAAGTTTCCGAGTACGAGAAACTCCGTAGCGAGAGAGAGTTGAATAATAATTTTTCTCTTTCTCTCTCACACAAAATCAAAAGTTTCCCAAAAAAAAATTTTCTAGTGTGGATCGGCACTTTGTGTATTAATATTGTAACATGTTTGAAGATTTAGAATTTTTAAAATATTTTGCATGATTTATAAATCCCATAAAGCTCGGATATTTTTAAATCCCAAATACCGTGATTTCTAATGAATTCAGATTGGCATCCTTATTGAGGTTATACATGATATGATAAAGCCGCCGTTGATAATTTTGATCGGCGCTGATTTCTGCTGATTGCACTTGTACAAATAAAATACAATTATTCGTTTCACAGTTTTCACAAATATTAAAGTTCTAATTAATAATTAAGCGGATAATATTATGGTAAATCATGATAAAACCAATTGGAATTAATAAACAATAGATTTTTTTCAATTTTAAGCTTTAAAAACGCCTTATATTATTTTGCTTATCACTTTGATTTATCATCGGCTCTATTTTTGCATTATGTTTTTTTTGTGTATTATAGGATTTAACAACAGAGGAAATTAATAATACTGCTGTTGGTGCTGCTGAAGAAAACAATACTACAGTAATAACAACGTCAGCACCTCTAATAGGCAGTGGTACAGCAACAGCGACAACTGCAGTTGATGATTCTGAACTTAATAGCAGCAGTAATCTTCAAAGAATAAATTCAACGCCCCTACTTCCTCCAAATACGACACCAACAACAACAACAGATGTGGCACAAAATAATGGTGGTGCTAGCGTTAGTGCTGGTTCATCTGAGTCATCGTCATCAGTCATATCAGCCACCGCCATGGCTGATGATACTTTGCATGTCGAAATTTCCGATGCCTTAAGTGAAAAGGATAAAGTTAAATTTACCGTACACACCCGCACCACCCTGCCGGGATTCTCTAAGCCGGATAATAATGTTGTGAGACAACATGAAGAATTTGTCTGGTTACACGATCGTTTCGAAGAAAATGAAGAATATGCTGGCTATATTGTAAGTAAAAATGTTAAGATTTATTAGGAGATAGCTTAATGTTTTGTTATGTTTTTAGATACCACCTTGTCCCCCTAGACCAGATTTTGATGCTTCCCGCGAAAAATTACAACGTTTGGGAGAGGGTGAGGGTAATATGACAAAAGAGGAGTTTAGAAAAATGAAAACAGAATTGGAAGCGTAAGTTTTGCTATAGTTTAAAAGAAAATTGTGATACGTATGTCTAACGTGACCTGAGAATAGACAAGACTATAGACTAGACCATAAACTAAATAATAAACTAGACTTGATTGTAGACTAGATTATAAACTTATCTATATGCTAAACTAGACTATAGATAAGATTGCAGGCCAGACAATAGCCTATAGATCAAACGAAAGACTAGTGTCTATAGCCTAGAGTTTGAAGTAGACAGATTAGACTATAGGATGACCTGTATGATAGACTATAGCCTAACATTAAATAAACATAAATATCTTCTTTACCT
Source organism: Lucilia cuprina (assembly GCF_022045245.1). Lineage (NCBI taxonomy): Eukaryota > Metazoa > Arthropoda > Insecta > Diptera > Calliphoridae > Lucilia > Lucilia cuprina. The sequence goes on from NC_060954.1 coordinate 16,828,173, forward strand.
ATAGCGAATATCTTGCTACCTTTAAGAAAACTGTTGCTATGCACGAAGTTTTCCTCAGACGTTTAGCCAGTCATCCCGTCTTTCGTAATGACCAACATTTAAAAGTTTTCTTGGAATATGATCAGGATTTGTGTGCAAAACCCCGTAAAAAGACAGCCATCTTTGGCGGTCTCGTCAAGTCACTGGGCAAAACCACCGATGAAATACTTTTAGGTGTAACCGTTCACGATGTCAATGATTTCTTTGAAAATGAATTTCAATTTTTAACCGAATACAATGGACACTTGCGTGAGGCCTCATTGCGTACGGAGAAAATGACACAACGTCATAAGGATGTGGGTGAGTGTCATCAGAAAATTTCGAATGCTTTAAGGCAATTATCCACCGCCGAAAAGGGTACAATGGAAACATTTTGCGCCAAGACTGCTGATATATTTGAGAAAATTAAGGTAAATTTATAATGTTGTTAACTAATAAGCTATTGTTTGTTTAATTGGCATTTTCTGTTAGAATCTGGAAGTGCGTGTAGCTAGCGATCAGGATTTAAAACTTGGCGATACATTGCGCTATTATCAGCGCGACAGCGAAGCAGCCAAAGCTTTACTTATACGTCGTTTACGTTGTTTAGCTGCCTATGAAGCCACTAATCGTAATTTGGAAAAAGTTCGTGCTAAAAATAAAGATATACATGCGGTATGTATTAAATTGTTTTTGTTTTTTTATTATTATTAATTTTTCCTTTTTCCACTTTGTTTTAATGTTAATTACTACGTGTGTTTTTGTTTAAGAAAGTACAACAAAAGACACTTTCTTTTCTGTTCCTTTAAATTTTTAAAATTTTTTTAAAAATTTAAGAGTGTAATGATGATAGAAATAAAACAATGAAAATGTATACTTTGATAATTAGAATAAAATTTGTGTGAAATAGTTGATGGCAGTAGGAAAAAGAATCCGTTCTGTCGTGCGTCTTAAACAACTATAGGAAACCAGTGAATGATTTAAAAAGTAAACATGTTACATGTTACTTGTCACACTTAACAATACCGCTTACCGAGTATGTAGCTTAATTTGGAATTCATTCAGACAGACGTCTTACTTGACATCGGCGTCTTGAATCTAGGAGACACTGCATCTAATTTGCATAGACTAGTAAATGATCAGTGAAAATTAAGTCTTGACTGTAAAGTCATACAGTATAAAACTGACACCCCTACCCCCGGGGGCATGTTACTAATCCCAGGGTAGAAAGAGGTGCCAATCCCTCCAGTCTGACCGGGACTGAAAAATTGGTTACAGTCTACTGCTTGGCTTCGTCAGAGCCAGAGCACCGCATAATCAACAGATACCCCACAGAGGAGTGACTGTGGGACTAAGCGTTGGAAATGAGTTGGTGTCAATTGTATATGATACAGAATGAATGTAGAGGTATACGGGACTCGTCCACCCGTATACCTAAATGAGTGTGTCGTATGTTTTTCTCTATGAATGTGTCGAATAAATGAGATGTGTGCTGGGTTGAATGATGATGGATGAAAGATATCATATACAAGTGATACCAATTAATTTTCCTTCCTTGTCCAGATATGTTCAGAGTTTACTCTGTTCATATTCGACTTGCCACAGCGTGTCACTGTGAGTAAGAACGATGTCTACGGCTTATTGATGGATCGTGCTTCGGTCCACCGGTTACGTCTCTAGGTGCTGTTGCCGAATCAACAGAACCATAGTAGTGTGGTTGTCTTACAACGTGACTACTTTGGCAAGAGATTAGATAGCTCGAGTACTCCAGCAAAGTACTTGCGCATGGTACCGGTCATAGCCAATGTGCAAAAATTGCCACCTGCGTCTTCATTGAAGACAAAGGGGCGATGGTAGACCGTTCTCAAGTCTACCCTGTGGATGAAAAAGACCACCGTGAGATAAGGCCGACACGGCAGGTGCTCACGTTAAAACTATCGACAGTCTGTGGGACTAATTGTATATGGTACGGGATGTATATACCTAATGAATGTGTCGTATGTTTTTCTCTTATGAATTTGTCATATAAATGAGATGTGTACTGGGTTGAATGATGATGGATGAAAGGTATGATATACTTATGATACCATTGAATTTTCCTTGCCCAGATATGTTCAAAGTTTACTCTGTTCATATCAGAATTACCGCAGTGTGTCCCTGTGAGTAAGAACAATGTCCACGGCTTATTGATGTATACCGGTTACGTCTCTAGGTGCTGTTGCCGAATCAACAGAGGCCATCCAAAGATCAAGAGATTAGATAGCTCGAGTACTCCAGCAAAGTACTTGTGCATGAACCAGTCAGAACCAATGTACAAAAATTGCCACCTGCGTTTTTCATTGAAGAACAAAGGGGGCGATGGTAGACCGTTCTCAAGTCTACCCAGTGGGTCAAAAAGACTACCGTGAGATAAAGCCGTCAATGCAGGTGCTCACGTTTAAACTCTCGACATTCCTGTATAAGACTGCCTTAAAATTACATGTGATGCAACACTAGCCATACTTACAAGTATCACAAAGGGACCTTGCACAAGCTGCATCTATTGCAGCCTGAACCACCAACTAACACTAATACCACTATTGAAACTATACTAAGAGCACATTCAAACATTCGTAGGAACATGACCGTACCGACAAGAAAACTATCATCAGAGAGTAAACACTTTTTGTTTTAGGACTTGATGTATTCAAGATAGAATCCATCAAAGTAGCGGAGTTTTATAGACTTTCTAGAAATAATTGAGAGAGGAATAATGTGCACTAATTAAGCCGCGTGTATAGATTTTAAATATTTCTGCTAAAAACTGTAAATTTTTTGTTAATCGTAATAACATTAAGAAATTACATTTGTTGACCTTAAATTATTAGTTCTGTTTAATATTTAAGCTATGCTTTAAACAAGTCTTTTTATGTTTTAATATACTTTTGTTTAAATTTATTATTAAAATTAATATACACTTAATTTTATGTTTCACTTTTATTGCTTTTAAACCAAAAACAAAATCAAAATTAAATTATTTCAATGCTTTCCTCTACAAAACTAAAAAAACAAACCCAAAACTCCAATTTGCAGCCTTTGGAAGTTCAAGAGGTATATGGTTTTCTATTGTATTTAAATGTAAAATAAACTAAAACAAATTAAAAATATTGTTAATAACCCAAAAATGTAAAACATATTAATGTAATAACAAACAAAAAAAAACACAAAACTATATACATACTTAGATCATACCAGTTAACATTATTATATACATATTTTAAAACATTTATAAATTTTTAAAAGCACCCTCTCCTACTTATAACAAAAGGCATGTTTAAGTTTTTGTGTTGTACTTAAAACATAGTTAAATTATACAAATTAAACTTCTGGTAATAAAAAGTTTTATTATCTATTTTTCTTTAAATCTCTTTCAACAAAAGGCCGAAGCTGCCCAGGCTGAAGCATGTGAAAAATTCGAAACAATGTCAGCTTGCGGCAAGGAAGAGTTAGTGGGTTTTCGTAATCGTCGTGTTCAGGCTTTTAAGAGAAGGTAATTTCTTTATTTTTTTTTTAATCTAATTATTTATTTTACTTTTTACTTTATTTCTATTTTAGTCTTACTGAATTAGCTGATTTGGAAATAAAACATGCCAAAAATCAATATGAATATTTACGTCAGTCCTTATTGGCCTTAAAGGAAATTTAATATTTATTATTAAAATCATATTATTTTCTTCATTACTATTATTAAAATTATTATTTGTTTTTTTTTATTTACATATTAAAATATGTAATGTATATGTATTATCTATCTTAAACTATTGCTCTATCCTTATATATATCTATCTCTCTCTTGATCTTGATCTTTGTTCATTCCACATTGAATGTTGAACATTCAACTCTCTTTAAAGATATTTACAATTTATATTTTTTATTAAAAAAAATTTTATTATATTATGAACATCATTATATATTATATATTAAAAAGAAAGAAACAAAATTAAAACAACAACAAAAAATTTGTTTAAAATTATAAATCGCTAATAAAAAATCGTATTTGTATTTATGAACATATAAAACTTGTTATTATTTTTGAGTTTAAACTATAGTGAAAAGTTTTAAATAAATAACTTTTTTTATAGAAAAGTACATTTCTCAACATAGAAAATCTAGTTTTAAAGTTTTTTCTGGCGCTTTTAAGTTATACTAAGTTGTTAACACTCTTGTCTTTAAAAGGCATTTAATATGGCAACACTTTAAAAAAGTGGTACCAATCATAGAAAATTGTGGTGTTACCAAATTAAAATGAAATATGTGTCCTATCAATAAACAAACTGAACAATTTTCCACCTCTGGTATTTACATAAAACATCTGTTTGGTTAATAAGCAGTAAAATTATAAGAGAAAAATAAAAACAAACAAGAACACTATCCACATCAAAAGTGAATTTATATTATGAATATAATAAAAACATTTTAAATTATTAAAAAATATATGCCATACTTTTGGTCACTTTTGGTATTCTATAGGTGAAGAAGTATTATGTCTGCATGTAAATATCAGGGTTAAAATTACGCGTAAATAAACCAAACAAGATATTTTTATAAACTCACAAAAAAAATGAATCCACAAAAAGCTCTAAGCCTTTTAATGGCTTTAAAACAGTTAAAAGATTTAATGGATTTATCCGATGATGAGCTCAGAACAACGGAACGGCGTGTATGGATCAATCCAACATTGGCTAAAAGAAAAACTCATAATATAGAGGCGCGTCTTTTGGCGGATGTTTTATGGGAGGAAACTGGATATCAGAAGTATAGTCAGTTAAATATAGACGATTTTGAAAAAATACATGATATGGTAAGTTGTACTTGAAATAATTATTAAATTATTAAGAAATAAGTGATTTATTAAAAGTTTAGAAGACTAGTCCAGTAATGTCTATAGTAAAGACTATACTCTAGTCTATACTGAAGACTATAGTCCTGTCTATAGTTTAGGCTATAGTCAATACTATAGTCCAGTCTATAGTCAATACTACAGTCCAGTCTATTGTCAATACTATAGTCCAGTCTATAGTCAAGACTATAGGTCTATAGTCAAGACTATAGTCCTGTATATAGTCCAGTCTATATTCAAAAATGTAGTCTAATTTATAATCTAGATTATAGTCCAATCTATAAACAATTCTATAGTCCTGTCTGTAGTAAATGCTGTCTGTAGTAAGACTATAGTCCAGTCTATAGTCAAGACTATAGTCCAGTCTAAAGTCAAGACTATAGTCCAGCCAATAGTCAAGAATATAATCCTGTCTATAGTCAAGACTATAGTCCTGTCTATAGTCAAGACTATAGTCCTGTCTATAGTTAAGACTATAGTCCTGCCTATAGTCAAGACTATAGTCCTGTCTATAGTCAAGACTATAGTCCAGTCTATGGTCAAGACTATAGTCCAGTCTATGGTCAAGACTATAGTCCTGTCTATAGTCAAGACTACAATCCAGTCTATAGTCCATACTATAGTCAAGACTACAGTCAGGACTATATTCCAGTCTATAGTCAAGACTATAGTCCAGTCTATAGTCAGGACTATATTCCAGTCTATAGTCAAGACTATAGTCCAGTCTATAGTCAAGACTATAGTCCTGTCTATAGTCAAGACTATTGTCCTGTCTATAGTCAAGGCTATAGTCCTGTCTATAGTCAAGGCTATAGTCCTGTCTATAGTCAAGACTATAGTCCTGTCTATAGTCAAGACTATAGTCCTGTCTATAGTCAAGACTATAGTCCTGTCTATAGTCAAGACTATAGTCCTGTCTATAGTCAAGACTATAGTCCTGTCTATAGTCAAGACTATAGTCCTGTCTATAGTCAAGACTATAGTCCTGTCTATAGTCAAGACTATAGTCCTGTCTATAGTCAAGACTGTAGTCCTGTCTATAGTCAAGACTATAGTCCTGTCTATAGTCAAGATTATAGTCCTGTCTATAGTCAAGACTATAGTCCTGTCTATAGTCAAGATTATAGTGCAGTCTATAGTCAAGACTATAATCCACTCTATAGTCAAGACTATAGTCGAGTCTAGTCTACTATATAGTCAAGACTACAGTCTAGTCAACATTCAAAACTAATATATAGTCTAGTCCGACGAGAAAGTAGTCGTAAATTTTAATTAAAATAATTTAATAAATTTTTGTAGATTCAACCAAAAATTCAAAAACAAGACACCGTTATGAGAGTTGCTATTACCAGCCGCATTCGTTTGGCAATTACACTACGTTATTTAGGTACCGGGGATTCATTGAGGGCATTGGAAGTTAATAGTCACATTTCAAGAAAAACCATGAGTAAATTTTTGCCCGAAGTTTTGAGTGCGATAATAGAATGTTTGGAAAGTAAATATTTAAAGGTACAATACATCATATCCGAACTTTAATAGTTTGTGAATTATTATCAATTATGAAATATTTTTAGCTACCGTCTACTAAAAACGAATGGCTTGAGGTGGCTAACGATTTTGAGGAGTTATGGCAGTTTCCACACACCCTAGGAGCAATAGACGGAAAACACATACGTATTAAAACTACTGGACAATCCACTCCCGAATATTTCAATAATAAAGGCTATTGTAGCATTGTTCTTTTTGCTCTTGTCGATGCCCATAGCAAATTTTTATATGTAGACATTAGTAAAGGTGGACGTGATTTCGATGATGCCGTTTTTAAAAATTCAACTTTAAATGAATGGTTGAAAAAAGAAAAGCTAAAAGTACCTGCAGATAGAGAACTTAAAGGACAATTAGTCAAAACTCCCTATTATTTTATAGCTGATGATATTTTTAACTTTGAACGACACGTTATGAAGGCTTATAACAGTAATATAAATCTGTTAAATTCACAACAGGTTTTCAATGAGAGATTACGGCATGCTCTGACGTCAGTTGAGATAGCATTTAGTAAACTGGCAGCTAGGTTTGGCATTTTGTGTCGCCCTATTGAAGTAAGCTTAGACACGTGTGATTCATTGGTACGAGCATGCTGTATACTGCATAATTATTTATCCAAGGATTTGACAGAACCTTATTCATTTGAGATAACAACAAAAGAACTTCCAGAAACTATGTCCTCTTTACCGCCACAATGTCATGAACGTGTAAAAAATGCCAAAGAAGTAAGAGAAAATATAAGAAAATATCTACTTACGGAAGAAGGTGCTTTCAATGATAAATAATTATTTGTTGATTTTTTTAAATAAAACATTTGTTTACATTTTTATATACTACCCGCTCTGGTACCAGTACTAATATGAATTCCAGGTTTTATTGGTGAATAAGAAAAAGAAATAATAATAAATTACAAAGTAATCACTTTAGTACTAGCGCAGAGCTTTTGTAAGTATTTTATATTTTCCATTTTTTTCTTTCAAATTCTTTTTGTAGTTTTTATTTGAACATACATACGAAATTATTTATGCTGCCTTTAAAAATAACATAAATAAACTCATTTTGTTTATACTATTTAAATATAATAAAAGACATTAAAAAAATAATAACTAATAATACTTAACTAAGTAAGTAAGTAAACTAGAGTTAACAAGTTCTATAAAGAAATTGTTATTTCAAACTATAATCGTGTAGTAACAAAACAATAATTCAAATTGATTGTTGTTTTTTTTGAGTAAATTTCTTATTAAAGCATTGCTTTATATAAATTATTAAAAAAAAGTATAATTTTATAACCAAATGAAAAAGAAATATTGCTAAAAATAACTAGATTTCATATAAATATGTATATGCAGCTTTAAAAAATAGCTTAAATAATTATTAATATTTACAAACTACAACTGTTTTCTTTTTTAAACATTTGACATAAACATCATTTTGTATTAGAGCAGATTTAATCATCAATTAATATCGGTTCATCTAAAGAGCTGTCACTTACAGTCACACTCGTTGTAGAAGTGTTAGTATTTTTAGACGTTCCTGTAGTACCACTAGGAGTCTTTGTTTTACGTACAAGCAAAGATTTTTGATGCTAAAAAGATAAATTTAAAAAATTAGTTAATTTTGTTATTTTAAAGGCAAATTTAAAAACAAAAATATTTTTTTTATATAGAAATTTTTCGATATTACGAAAAATGTATATAAAATTTTCGAAAAATTTTACTTTTTAAAGGAAATTTTCTAAAAATTCGCTTTTTAATATAGGAAATATTCGAAAAATTTATTTTTTAAGGAAATTTCCGAAAACCCTTTCTTATAAGAAATTTTTCAATTTTTTTCAGATAATTTAAAAAAAATAGGTTTTTATAGGAAATTTTCGAAAAATTCCCCTTTTTAAATTAAATTTCCAAATAATCACTTTCTTATAGGAAATTTTTAAATTTAAAAAAAAATGTTCAAAAATACGTTTTCTATACGTTAAATGTCCCTTTTTATAGGAAATTTTGAAAAAATTCCCTTTTTATATATATATATATATTTTTTAATTTTCGACAAATTCCCTCTTTATATGTAATTTTAAAAAATTCCCTTTTTTATAGGAAAATTTCGAAAACCTTTTTTTACAGGGAACTTTCGAAAATTTCCCTTTATTTTATTTATTTCATTTTTAATTTGTAGGAAATTTTCGTTAAATTCCTTTTTTACAAGAAGTTTTCGAAAAATTCCCTTTTAATAAGAAATTCTCAACAAATTCCCTCTTTATAGAAAATTTCCAAAAAATTCCCCCTTTAATAAGAAAGTCTCAACAAATTCCCATTATAAGAAATTTTCGAAAAATTCCTTTTTTTATAGGAAAATTTCGAAAAATCATTTTTTTTATAGGAAAATTTCAAAAAATTCCCTTTTAATAGGAAATTTTTGAAAAATTCCCTTTTTATAGGAAATTTTTGAAAAATTCCCTTTTTATAGGAAATTTTTGAAAAATTCCCTTTTTATAGGAAATTTTTGAAAAATTCCCTTTTTAAGGAAATTTTTGAAAAATTCCCTTTTTATAGGAAATTTTTGAAAAATTCCCTTTTTATAGGAAATTTTTGAAAAATTCCCTTTTTATAGGAAATTTTTGAAAAATTCCCTTTTTATAGGAAATTTTTGAAAAATTCCCTTTTTATAGGAAATTTTTGAAAAATTCCCTTTTTATAGGAAATTTTTGAAAAATTCCCTTTTTATAGGAAATTTTTGAAAAATTCCCTTTTTATAGGAAATTTTTGAAAAATTCCCTTTTTATAGGAAATTTTTGAAAAATTTCCTTTTTATAGGAAATTTTTGAAAAATTCTCTTTTTATAGGAAATTTTTGAAAAATTCCCTTTTTATAGGAAATTTTTGAAAAATTCCCTTTTTATAGGAAATTTTTGAAAAATTCCCTTTTTATAGGAAATTTTTGAAAAATTCCCTTTTTATAGGAAATTTTTGAAAAATTCCCTTTTTATAGGAAATTTTTGAAAAATTCCCTTTTTATAGGAAATTTTCTAAAATTCCTTTTTTTTATAAGAAATTTTCAAAAGTTCCCTTTTAATTGGAAATTTCAGAAATGAAATTTATAAGAAATTTTCGACAAATTCCGCTTTTTTATAGGAAATTTTCGAAAAAATTCTTTTTTTTACAGAAAATTTTCGAAAAATTCCATTTTTTATAGATAAATTTCCAAAATTTTCAAAAAATACTTTTTCTAAATAAAATGTTCGAAAAATTCCCTTTTTATAGGAAAATTTTTAAAAATTCCTTGTTTATAAGAAATTTTTGATTTTTTTTTAAGAAATTTTCCACAAATTCCCATTTTTATAGGAAATGTTCAAAAAATTCCCTTTTTATGAAAAATTTCGAAAAATTCTGTTTTTATAAAAATTTTTTTAGGAAAATTTTCAAAAAATTGTCTTTCTTTTAGAAAACTTTCGAAAACTTAATTGGAATTTTTCGAAAAATTCCTTTTTTCAGTGAAATTTAAAAAAAAACTTTCCTTCTTTCACAAAATTTTTTTTTACAGGAATTTATAGAAAAATTCCATTTGTTCATACAAATTAGGAAAACTTTTTTTAGGAATTTATCGGGAAACTCTACTTTTTTATAATAATTTATCGAAAATTCCATTTTTTCATAAGATTTTTCTCCAAAAAAATATTTTCTAAAATTTTCCTCTTTTTTATATGGAATTGTAATAATACATTTAAAACTTACATTTTGCATTTGTACAGCCTTGCTAGCGGCCACAAACTGCCATAGTGCAGTTGTATTTTGGCCCTCCTTGCCAGTTTTACTAATATATCTACAAAAAAAAACAACAAGAAAAAATTAAAATTTAAAGCGTCACTAATAACCAACACAAAAACTTACTTATTAAGATAATTATTGACAGCTGTCAAACCCTGTAACTTCAATATACCCACAGAAGGTACTTTAACATAAAATTCATCGGCCACACGTTTGGCAACAAACTTCTGATTACAATGAGTAGCAGACACAATATAGCCGTATTGTATGTGAGAGGGTGGTGATGGTACTGCTGGTACTTGATCATTCAAATCGTTGATAACAATTGAATTGGGAGTATTTGTAAACGTTGTTGAATTCTTATCTGTATTATGGGTTTTTTGTGGAGAACCAAATGATTGTACTTTACTTATGGTTAATGTGTTGGTGGGATTTAATGAAGCTGTCTCTGTAGGAGATGGGGTGGTTATCGTGGAGGTTGTTGAAGATGATGCTGTACATGTAGAAGAGGGGGAAACCGCAATCGGTGAAGATGCAGGGGTTATAATGTTTGATGTTATCGAAATTGCATTAGGGTTTGCCGGAGTTATGGTGGCTTTGATGGCAGGCAATATTTGCAAGGGCATTGTTGGTGAAGCAGCTGCTGTTGGTGATGACGTTGATTTTTTGTTAGAGGTAACACTTATGGCTGGCTTATTTAACATGTCCTGCACTTGTTGCACGGTTAAAGTTGTGGGTGAATCTGATGTCGTTTGATTTGTTGAGACTATAGCCGACGAAGTGGTTAGGGGTTTAGCTGATGTTTGCGTGGCTGCTGCAGAAGAACTTATTATTTTCTGTACTTTAAGAGACACAGACGATCGTCTAAAAGGGAAAGGATTTGAATTATCATCGGTTGGAGAGCAGGAAGTTGGATTCATTTTTGGTGCTATAGGTCTAGGTGTTGAAAATGTCGGTACAATATCTGGTTGTTTTGTACAAAGCATAGAATTTATCAATGTCCTTTTGTTAGACACATTAATTGGTGGACTGTTTGATGTTCTTTTGATAGACGCAGTAGATGGATTGTTTAATGTTCTTTTGTTGGCTACAGTTACCGTACTTGTGCTATTTGTGACCGCTATTGTACTTGTATTAAAACGTGTGGGAAATTTAATATTTTTGTAAACAGGAAATGTGGAAAGAAGATTTGTTGGCGAAACTGTAGTTGACACAAGTTGTTGTCTAATAAGAGAATTTGTGGTATTGGTAACAGTTTTTTTATTTGTTGTTGGCAAAGTTGTTGTGTTTGTTGTTTCAGTTGAAGCTGCAGCAGATTTACTGGGTTTTATGAGAATCGAGGCCGTCGGTTCATCACCATCATCCATAAAATTAACATCAAATACAATAGGTGCCTTTGGTTTTGCTGCCGTAGTAGTTGTGTTAGTAGGTGTAGCTGTTGTGTTTGTTTCCATAGGCATTTGTATAGCATTTGTTTCTATGTGGCGTAGTTTTGAAATTTTTGTTGAACCCACGGTTGTTACAACTTCGGGAGTTAACATGGGCGGAGTAGTTACTTCTTCGGTTACAGTCAAGGGATTTATTTGTATATCTTCAGCATTTTCGGGTAATATCTTTTTAATAACCGCATCAACAGCTAAATTTTCCGACATTTTGTCATATTTATTCGAGCAAAATAATGAAATGCGCCTGCGTTTTATGGCTCCCGCTTCTAAGGATGGCCTGGTATTATTCATTGTCTTTTTATTGCCAACGCTGTTCATCATTTCATTTGTCTGAGATGGCAAAGTTGTGGAAACTGTTGTTGTTGTCGGCTTGTTATAAATGTTAGTAGACGATGTTGTTACTATTGTTGTAGCGGCTGGAGTTGAAGGAGTAGATGAAGTTATAAAGATGGTTGATGAATAAGGAGCTTCAGGTGGCGCTGTTTTAATACCAGTTATAACAGCATTTGTAGGCAAATTAATAAGAGGAGTTGTTGGTGTTACCTCAAGCGTGGGTGGTGGTGCGGCTGGTGTTATACCAGTTATTATGGTATTTGGTGGCAATGTTAAAATTGGCAATGGTTTGTTTGTAACCGACATTGCCGGTACATTTATAACAACTGGAGACGAGCTATTTGTCGGGTTCAAAGGTTTTATAATGGTATTTGTATTTGGCACCTTAAGTAAAGATTGTGATGATGTGGCAAGTATTGGAGAGTTCATGCTTACAGCTTGAGATGTTACAATGGATTGTATGGCTGGTCCAGCAGTTAAGTTATTGATTTGTGATGTTAAACTATTAAGATTACCAATTCTACCAGAGTTTTTCACCATACTAGGAATACTCTCCGTATTTTCTTCCGAGTCATCTTCTATTATCATACAATCTTCATCGTCTTCATCATCAATATTGGAATTTCCTTCTTGATTACTATTATTGGATGGTTTAGCAGTAGTAGCTGTTATTTCCTTATTAATATCGTTTGTTTGTAAAGATATTGTTGTGCCTGTTGTGGTAGACAACAGTGATTCCGTTGCACTTGTATTTATTACTCCGTTTATATTAACATTCATCTCAAATTGTGTTTTTCCTTTAAGATGTATTAACCAAAATGCTTTAGTTTTCTCTTCCGGCTTCTTAACGATATTGTGTTGCAATTGATATAGCTCTCTCAACATCATTTGACCATCCACACTTTGCAACAATATTAATGTAGGCGATTTCATATCCATTGTTAAAGGACCAAAATAGATTTTTCTACCCGACTTGGGTGTAACAAATGCATCGAAGGGAGCATTTTGAAAGAATTGTAATTTGACAATTTTACTCTTTTGTCTGGCAAAGTTTATGACCTTTTGTATACGATCCAGCGAAACAAGATCACGAAAATCTGGTACGAATATATGTGAGAAATCATTGTGTAAATCGAGTACCAACCATTTATGATCCAATTTGTGTAGTTCCGGCAGAAAGATTTCATTAAGATCACTTTGGGTTACACTACGAAACTCGATGTTGGAACTCATTTTACTATATGAATCCATTTTTAGCAAATTATTCGATTGTGCCATGTCGACTTTACGTTTGCGTGAGTTAATCTTAGCGATTATTTTGCCCGGCTCTATGTCAGTTTGTTTGTTGGCTTTTGGTGTTAGATCTATAGAATTTTGTGCTGGCGTTTGTTCTACGGTCAACGTTTGTGGCGTTATTGGTTTCGGTTGTTGCTGCAATTGGCTCAGTAAAGTTGTATGTTGATTTGAAAATTGTTGTGTTGTTGCTGCTGCTGTTGTTGGGGGTGTGTGTTGTACGTTGGTTATTCTACGTGTAGGCATAATCTGTGCTATTTTTGGTGCGATTTGTGGCTGTTGTGCTGCAGTCGTTGCCGGTTTTGTAATTTTTGTTGTTTTCACATTCATTTGCGAGCTGCTGCTAGTCCATTGATTGCTGGTTACTTTCTCCTTTTTCTTTTGCTCCTTTTGTCTCTGTTTCACCAGCAGCGAACATAGAACATTGATTTTTTTCGTTAAAGAAGGATGAGTTTCAGGTGTTGGTTTATTGCAGGCCATGGTGGGATCAGATTTTAAGAAACCTTTAACCACCCAATGTGAATCTTTACCCTGCATAACCACCGCTAATTTTTCAGTTTCTTTGTTGCGAAATTTCTGCAAAAGCATTTTGCCCATTAATGGCATTTTATCCGGTTTTAAAGCGGTAATATTTACAATGCCCATAGCACCTGCAATCAATGGCATCATATTACGTATTGTTACCACAAAAAATGTGTCATCTTTCATTTTCACTTGCCAGACATAGGCGAAACCCTCGCAAAATGCATCTAGAAAATTGCACCATTTCATAATGCATAAAATATCTGGATTGGGGGTGGGTATAATGTGTGATTCTCTTTGTAGGGCACAGTCTATATCCTGCATCTTTTTGCTAACCAAAGAATTCATGGTTTTAATGACACTATTATAAACATCTCTAACATTTTCATTATCCATGTCTAAAGTAAAAGCTGTGCCCGACTCCTTGGCAGTAGTATTAGGGCCCAATAAAACGTTTGAGGAATTTGCAGTTTGTTGATTTTGTGCTTGAGCAAAGGCAGCCGAGTGAACTGAGGTGGCTGAGGTGAAATCTAATGATTGTTCCTCGTTTAGTTTTGCTGTAGAAGTAGGCTTTTGAGCATTAGCCTTAACGTTTAGTGAAAAGCAACTTGATATTTTTGGCACTTTTAAGGCTTCTAGAGCTGCTTCAGTTGCGGCACTTGTTTCATTAAGAGCCATTGCCTTTGGCGCAGGTTGTATGGGTTTATCTTGTACCTTAGTATTCTCTTCTGTTAAGTTAGCACATTTCTTAACTGTTATTACCCCACCACTAGAACAGATTTGGAAGTGTTTAGTAGGCTCTGTAGTTTCCATATCGGGTGTAATTTTTTCAAATGAACTGCATGATCTAGTGCTAGATGAAGTTAATTGAGTATTTTCATCTCTATCTTTTAGCAAAGCGCTGGAACTACTAGGCTGTTCTTCGTCATCTTCTAAAAGATCTACAACTTCATTGACCAGCAAAAACTTTTTCTGTGCTTTCTCGCTAGTTATTAAAATTTGATTTGCTGGTGGAGGCTGCTGTTCAACAGCCACTTCATTAACCACACCATCGTCGGTTTGTTCATTTAGATTAGCTTCATCAGTTCTATTAGTCTTCTTCTGATTTTCTGCATCAATTTTATGATAATATACCGATCTCATAACATGTTCATTTAGTAGCAGTCTAGTTTGTTCATTTTCATTCTCTTTGATAAATTTCAAAATACTTAACCTGCGTCGACGATTGCAATAGAGAAACATGCGCCTGGGTGTGGGTATATGGCGTCGGCAGCTATCTTCGCGTGTCTGATAAAAACGTTTACGCACTTCATGTAAACTTCTTCTAGATTTTTTCTCTATACGACCACTTTTTACACTTGAATCCTTTAAATATTCATCATCTCCTACTTCATCAGCATCATCTTCATCAGATTTCGAATCTTCTCTACTTATCTCTTCTGCTGTTGCTTTTTCCGCAAGTTTTTCCCGTTTATTGCGTTTTCTTTCTTTAATCCAATCCTCATCATTACACTTATCGTCCTCATCACAACTATTATCTTGTTGTTTTTCATCATTATCAACAGTTTCAGCTTCCATATCTTCATCTTCTTCAGCCTCACTATTATTCTCAGCTTTTTTCTTTTTCTTTTCCACTTTCTCGAAAGTGTATTTAGCCTTAACGCTTACATTGTAATCGTATTCCAATTTTTGTTCAGCCTCATGCTCTATAGTGGTATTGACTTCTTCCTTTTCAATAATCATCGGTTTACCCTCCACTGCACGACCTTTACAGAAACATTTATATAAATTATGCACCATACACCAGGGAGCTATATTATCCATTTCTTGTAATGGCACTAAATTAACTGTACAATGTTTTAATTGTTCTAAAATGGAATCCTTAACATAGACCGGTTCATGCACTTCTTTGATTTCTATAGCTAAATGTTTTTCATTATCTATGGTTGTTAAGGCTGCTCTTTTCGGTGAATTTCTACGCTGCTCATCTTCGGTGTCGGTGAAATCTTCATAGCGTTTGGGTGCTTTAGTACAGCGGCGTTTTTTGTCATTGTTTGTTTCATTAATAAGTAGAGTTTCATTTTCTGTGAGCACCACCGTGGAGGTGAACTCCTTTTCCATGCGTGCAAGACGGGCGGTGGCTTTGCGGCGCAACATAAAAGCATCCTCAGTGGTAAGAGTGCGACCCTGAAAAAAGGAGATTCAATAAAAGAACTTATACCTTTGATGTTTATTCTTTACTCACTTCTGTCTCGAGACGCATTATACGTGATTGAGCTGTTGACTTGCAAGTACACTCCAACATGCATTTTGTCTTACCACAGTGTTCACGCATAGGCGCTGTTTCTTCCAAACTAACACAAATACAACCCATTTGACAATACTCTTTGGAACAAGGTTTTTTATCTGGAAAATCCGTTAAAAAAGTTGCAAATTTTAAACTTAATCTTAACTTTTTAAAAACCTACCATTTCCGGGTTTAACAGCTGCATCTATAATGGTGGCATTAAGACGTTTAAGTTCCATTCTAAAATAAGTTTTTTTAATTATATTAAAATCTACTTGAGATTTATAAATTTCAAAACTTACAATAAACTATTTTGTTTTTTATACTTTTTCATATTCCCGGCTACTGCTGTTGCTGAAGCAGCTATTGCTGGTCTTTCAAAATGTTTAAAATCCTGTTTGTTATTGGTTTTCGTTAAACTATTTACCGCTTCGCCATTATTCAAACCATCTGGATCGGTTTTGATAAAAGAGTTCTCACTACAACTAATGGCCACGGTATTAATCATATCGCTAACCACATCGGCGCATTCTAAAAGTACATCATCAGTTTGATCCAAGTTTTGACGAAAAGAAAAATCAGTTTTTGGCACCAATTCTCTATCTTCCAAACATTTTTCAAACGATTGATCTAACTTCTCCGAACGATCAACAACACGTCGTACCAAAATATGATTACGATCGTTAAGATATGGTATAACAAACGTATAGGATTTTCTTAACTCTGGTGTAGTGAAAGTCTTGGCCGCTGCTTGTTCCACTTCTTTAAGCGATTTGGGTTGTTGCAGTGTCGAAACACTAAATTCCGCCCACTCTCTGGAAATATCATGATGAGGCAAAATATATTGTAAATAACGTTTGGCTATTTCATGTAAAGGTTTGCCATACTCAGGAAAAACTTCTAATTCAACAGTGGGCATACGAACCACAGCCATACTGCCACCGGCCAAAAGCAAAGCCGCCGTATCATCATCTAAAGGTTTCTGGAAGGTCTTGTGTGACAAGGGACATGGTTTGAACACAGCCGGCAGGGGACCTTTGTTGAGTTTTTTCGTCTTTTCTGCTACCGTCTTGATGGGCTTCAAATATTGCCAAACCCTATCGTCTGCACAATGTTCAGGACATTCTTTGGGCGGTTTAATGGCACGACTTACATAAGGGGTCTTATGAAACTCGTCATTGTTGCCACGTGCTCCCCTAAGACGCACTTTGTATGAGCCATGATCAACATCTAAAATTTGATAATAGTATTTATTAAATTCGGTGTTTATGAAAGAAGCTGCATTCCAGCCGTTGCGTGTAAAGGACATAGATGAGTTTGCTGACTGGGCCATAATTTGACTGGCACTCTTCACCTTTTGGGTGCGCATTCTCCTCTGCAATTCCCTATAAATGCTAGCCTCATTGTTAATAATAGCCAAGCGATAATTTTTCGAAAACTTTTGCAAATATTGCTTTCGTTCAGCTACCGTACGAAACTTGAGTAAATTTTCTGGCACAGCCGGCATGTCAAAGGGTGGTGGTATAGTTTTAGGTGTCATCAGTCCCTCCATATCTCTGGCAAATATTTTACTCTTTATTATCGATTTATCTTCATCAATACTGTAATTAGTTTCCAAATCATTGACACGCATGTACTCGTTCAAGGACTCGCTTACGAAAACTGAGTTTTTATTGTTCTTAGTGGAATGTGGTACTATAGGGGTCATCAGCATACCGGGTATACGTTCACAGTCATCAAAGCCTAAAAATTCATCTGTTGAATCCATAGAATGTTCATGATGATGCTGATAACCCTCTTTAAGTGAGCTGGATGATGGCAATCTCGCTAGACTTTCTTTTGCCTTTGTGACTGATGAATTGCTAGTTTGAGTTGTTGCCTTAATGTTACTGCCACTAACTTTGCACATAAGCATGTCTAAGAAATTCAAGCCAGTTTTAAGTTTACCAGTTTGTAATGTACTGGTTTCTGTGTGAGATTTTTCAGTTTTTTCATCTGTGTCCAGCTGTTTAACAGGTTGTATATTTTCCTGTGTAGTTATTTGTTTTTCTGGTGTAGATTCCAAGTTAATTTGCCAATCTTCTGGAGTTTCTATAGTTGCAGATTCGTCAAGCGTTTCTTCTCGGTCACTAGTCGCATTTGACTTCATTATATCTAAGGGGGCGTTAATACCATCTCTTCGAGCTTTTAAACTATCTAACTGTTCTTTTAATTTTTTCCTAACATCATCTACACTATTCCTATCAGACTTTTGTTTCTCTACTTTTTTCATTTCATCATCTTCCGTACTCTTATCGTTCTCTGATTCTCTGACATTTGTAGCGGTTTCTTCTGGCTTAGAACTGCTTGCAATTAATGGCTGATGTCTCCTGCCATTTTTTAATAATTCCAATTGTTGTTTCAACTGTTTGCTTACATCTTCATTGCTACCACTTGACGTTTGTTCGGCTGTTGTTTCTTCTTTGTTTTTCTGTCTTTCCGTCAACTCTTCGTAGATCACTTCTTCAACGTATTCCTTAATGCCTAAATGAGTTTTTTGCCAAGCCACTATACGTTTAGACCACTGTTTGATGTTCTGTCGCATACGCTTGAACATTTTACGATTCGACTGATCGAAGAGTACACGCCTTAAGCGATAGTATATTATGAATACACGATTTTCCTTGCGTACCGCATATCGTTTAATAACTATTCGTGGCCAGGTTTCAAACCATATAAACTTTTCGATATTTTCCAAATTATAACGCAGGAATTCGGTGGAGACTTTATGCTTTCGCTGTAGGCGGCGAAATATTCGCCAATCATTTTCTGTTAGTCTAATCATTGTTTTCAATTTTCGACTAATTGTGGCAGGTGTTGGCCTATAAAGGAAAGTAATGAAATAGAAACTATTATATTTGTAATCATTTGTAATAGGCGACTGTAGCAGCTACTATAGTGTCGACCATAGCGCCTACTAGTATCG
The DNA here is from genome assembly GCF_022045245.1 of Lucilia cuprina. Lineage (NCBI taxonomy): Eukaryota > Metazoa > Arthropoda > Insecta > Diptera > Calliphoridae > Lucilia > Lucilia cuprina. The sequence goes on from NC_060954.1 coordinate 16,847,223, forward strand.
ACCATAGATTAGACTTCTGTGACAACTACAATGTCGACTATTGTGTTGACTGTAGGGTTTTCAATAGAATCGACTGTAGTATCGAATATAGTACGGACTTTGGAATCGGAATACTTTAGAGTTTTCATATAGATTTGTTTACATTGTAAAATATATCCAATATATTGTTTCATCATTATTTATTAAATTTATTTAAATATTTATCTAATTTTTACAAAATTTTTCAATTCCATTTTAAATTTCACCTTTTTGTTTCATTTCCGTTTTTTAGCAAAAAACGCTAAATTATAAATGTTTGGCAACACTGTTTTTAAACTTCATATACATACACACCACTATATTAAACTAGCATATTCATCGATTCTTTTGGAATAGAAATCTTTTAAAACACAATAAGTGTAACAGAGCTCTTTAAACCAGAAAATATCTTAAGAAATAAAATACAAACATTCTTACCTTAATATTGTTAATATGTTAACATTCGTTTCTCAATTAACAAACATTAAATACGTTTTGTTTAGTTTTCCACAGGAAAAAATATTTCATTTAAAAATAAATAATAATACACCACACAACAACATTCTGTGTGTATTTGAAATGAAGCAGGGATATATAATACAACAATAAGAACAACAAACACCCACTTTGCAAATGGCGTGTATATATGGTATTATGTGTGCGTGTGTATGTGTGCAAATGCTCCGCCGCAAACACTATAGAATCACTTCAGCTTTTCTTTTTTATTAAAAAATCATATTTATACACACATTTTCATTTTAAATTTCTAATTAAACTATTTTCTCACACTTCAATTGCATTTTTCACACATCTTTTTAATTTAAAACTTCTTGTTTCACCTTAAAAATTTGTATAAATAAATGAAAAAATTTACTGATGTATGATCGCAAATCTTTTGCTTGACGTTTATTATACTTGTGTTTCTTGTTTTATTCTGTTCCCCCTTTAAAAAAAATGACTGTCAAAACAAAAATCAGTTGTTGTGAGAGAAATGTGGTGGATGTTGTATGAAACGTTGAGTTTTTCCTTTTGAGCGGGAGTTTGGTTAATTAATCACATGTTTTTTGTTTACACTGGTGAAAAGCATAATTTTTGTTTGTAGTATGCGTGTGTGTGTGTGCTGCAAAATGTATCACTGTTAAAATGTTGAAAAAACTGGCGGCATTTTGTTTGTGTTTCACATGTTCTGTGAATAGATTTGAGTAAATGTGTGCTTTAGTGATAAACACTGGTAAAACAGCTGATTATGGTGGCGTTTGGTAATAATGAAAGAAGAAAGCATGTGCTTTATTTTGCAAGTCACTATTTTTTTTGAGGTTAGGTATAATCAAAAATATTCTTTGTTTTTTGCTTTTGTATTATTTTGTATAAAAAATAAACGGATTAGTATAAAATATTTTTAGTAAAAACAAATACATATATTAATTAAAATGTTAAACATAATAAATTTGTCTATTAAAAGTCAGATACAATAGAACTGAAACAATTTCATAGAATCAATCACAGCGGAATTATTTTACACACATTTTTTGAACAATTATAATTTGGTGAAACAATGGTATTACATCACCAATTCCAAAAAATTGAGATCGTTGTAATGCGAAATGTGATACTTGTTATTAAATCAAAATTGTGACCAGTACTTTTATTGATTACAAGGTATGATGCTTTGTCACTGGGTAAACAGAGGCGTCACGAGCAAAAAACTATGTCCCTCTCTTACGCACAACACTTAACACAAACATTTTAGCTGTTTTTTATAGTCCTCTTTCCACAATTGTTTACAAAAGCCGCAGAAAACCTGATTTTAGATTTTTGTAAATGTCAAATGTGACTAATTGATTTTTGAACCAGAGACCAATAAATACTTTTCTAACAAGTTTTGAAAAAAAACTTTTAGGCAATATTTGAAATTTTTTTTTGGGTTAATGTGACTCACTGAAGGGAGAAGATATATATAATTACGTCACGAATATGGCCAAAAACGGGAATTTTTTAAATTTAAAAACATGATATCTGGAATATCTGATGTGACGAAGATTATGAAGCGAAACCTTCTGAAAAAAAGCTGTTCATTGTTTTCATTTCTGACTGAAAAGTTGGCAACATAGTTAACTGCTCTTAAATCCACAACTGAAAAACACAATCATCGGTTAAATTCCACCTAAATTTATTCCAAATGTAATCTAAAAGCAAGTTAAACTTAGCTTAACTGAGTTAACTACTCAGTTAAAGCGTCCTTAACTTAAGGATTTTACTAAAAATTTAGATGGTAACACGAATACCAAAAGAAACATGTAAATATAACAATGTTGCCAATAAAAATACCAATATCAATACAAAAGCACAGCGAAGCACCTGGAGTGTGCTTCGCTGTATTCCTATAGCAATTATCTCGATAATGACGTGTTTTTTTCAATAATTTTTCGTACTATTTAAAATGTTTCACCTAACTTGGCTAAGTATTATATGAAGGTATTGATCTGAATCAGAATTTAGAAAAACTTTCTTCGTCTCCAGACATTTCCGTGGTATACAGTTAAAATCAGCAGAGTTCCTCACACAAGGGGCAATTTAATCATATTACATGTATGTGAATTGGCAACACTGAAATGTTCTTTGTTTTACATTCTAAAGTTTTGTTTTAACATATATATTTTCTTATAAACATGTGCTATCATAACCTATCTTGAAATTATTGCAAATAATTTGATGAAAATCACAACATAATATAATTCCGAATAAATCTTTAGTTGGAAAACCATTTTTCATTCAACTTGCTACAAAAATTCTGCTTTATTTGCAAAGATACACATTTTGTGAGAGCTGCTGATATTTTGATAAATTTATATAAAACACAATTTATAAACTAATATATTCGATCACTAACAATTACAAAAATTTTAACTTTTTGCAAAGAAAGTTGTTGATAAACATAAATTATTAAATTAACCTAAAATACCTGTTAAACACAATGGAATTTACTTTTTTTTCTTATTAAGTAAGCAAAACCTAGTTGCAATCTTTCATTTGACAGTTCGTAAATGAAGTACATACACACAATACATGCTCACAATAAATAAGATACAGTGTTGAAAGTAGTTATAGAAACAAATTAACAAAAGACAAATTATTTGCAAAACATTTTCCGCTATCGTTTATTAATAAAGTGTACTATTGCAATAACTGTATTTTTTGCTTATTAAGAGATAATGTATATTCAAAGTAGGGCTAGACGAAAAAACAAATAATAAGTTATATTACTTACATGATTTAAGGACAGTCAGGCTTGTGTTTGTTGACAAGCTTTCGAGCGAACTGCGTCTCACTCGCACTTATTTAATATATATCTTCTTATAACAGTTTCCAATTATAAACTGATGGAGAGTATTTAATTTCTGGTGGATACCATATAAACTTTGGTGGAGACCAAATAATATAACTTTCTATAAGAAAATATAGGTCGCTTGGTATAGTTTCTACGCACATACATGCAATAACCTGACAATATAATTACTAAAATTATGAAAGAGAACAAAACGCCATAGGTCCATAATTAAAGTGACGCCAATAAAGGTAATACTCTTAAGCTGGAGGTCCACATAACGCGTTGTACGTTTTTCTTGCATTCTATGCGTCTGTCAAAAAAGTGGAATCTATGTATTTATATGCTGACAGTTACAAGAACAAAAGCATAGAATGCTTAAAGTAGATCTACTTGGTACTTTTATAAGCGTAACAAGCGGCGAAAAACACAGAAGTTTTTAAAAATAAAACAAAAAATGTACGCGTCAAAAGTGTCGTTTGTTACTTGAAGCGTAGAACGCGAAGGAGGTATGAAAAGCACGTAATGCTTTGACGAGTGAAGAGTGGACCTCCGGCTTTATTTTTAGTTTTATTTTAATTTTTCGTTGCATATTCATATGGTAACGTTGTTAAGAGAATAATTACATAAAAATTACATAAAGCGGTAATTCAGGTCTGAGTCAGACCTGGTTTACACTGGGAAACTTTTGATTTTTGTGTGTGAGAGAAAGAAATAATAACCATCTGTTTCTTTCACCCCCAAAAGTTTCCCAGTGTGAAGCAGGTCTTAGGGAACAACTCTCGAGTCTTTCCGATTGTTTTTAAATGCGTTCAGGCTTATGTCTGTTGCCCGACTTTCGGCATATTAAAGTTATGTGTTGTTTGCGTAACCTCGTGCTTTCGTATCACCTCAAGTGAGGTTATGGTTTATTGGTGGAGACCATAGAATACTCAAACATTTTAACTAGTGGAGACTACAAAATACTCACTATATAACCTGGTGGATACCATTAAAACTCTAAAACTTTTTTCTGGTGGAGACCAAATAATACTTTTGATACAATTAAGTTCAGTGCTCCAACTATATGAAGGTTAAGGTCGTATGGTGGGGTTTCTCCGGACACACGGAGAATATGATTATAATACAACGCCATCCTAATTAAACCCCGAAAAAAGGTTTATGTAATTAAATAAAATTTTAAGGTCGAAAGCGCTTAGCTTCAATTATGATCTGCATGTTTTATTCGAACCTATTTGACATTTCGATTACGTTTCCGCATTCGGTTACGCTACGATCGTAAAAAAGAAGAATCAAATGCATTTCATTTCAACGCTTTACTATTGTGTGTATTCTGTATTTGTGTGTATTCTGTATTATTAGTTACTCCAGAAGAGACGTCGAATGGAAATGCAGAATACCAATGTTGGTAGTCAGAGAAAATTTCTACTCCATAAGAGACCAAGTAATTTTTTTATTGAGATTGCTTTTATCTCAAAAAGCATGAATATTTGTATCTACTCTGTGTTACGATCGTAACTAAGTTTTGTTAGTTGTTATGGTGTTCAGTGGTTGTTATTTTAGTAACGGAGCGTCGAATGGAAATGCAAAATACCTACGTTGCCAACCAGAGAAAATTTTTATTCGAATCAAAATTCAGAATACTGCTAATTATATAGCGGTCAAGCCTGGGATCTAGTTACTCCATAAGAGACCGAGTAATTTTGTTCATTGAGATTGCGTTCATCTCAAAAAGCATGAATATTTATTGATCTTAAAGTTAAAATTATTTTGGATTTGAAAACTTTAAAGGACATGGAATTCTATTAAATGAAATTAATTATGTACATACACCCAGCAAAAATTCGGTAATGGGTTGTACTTTAATAACCACTTACTTTTCAATGACTATTTACTTGCCGTCTGCATTACTTTGAAGTACTCGAGTAATGACTTTGTTTAAATCTGAAATTGAAGTACTTTATTTTCGGCTGACATTTTGTTAAGAATTGTATTTTATAAAAAATTAAACAACATTAATTTTGTATCTGAAAACCATTATTTGACGCACAATAAAATAGCTATGCAGTGGTGCAATGAGTAGAATATTTATCTAACAAACCGAAGTCCCTGGTTTGTATTCTTACTGGCTACTTATTATAAACAAAACAACTTACTCAACAACTTCTTTGTAAGCAAAACATACTTCCTTAACTTCCTATTTGTAAGCGAGCGTAAAAGTACTAGCCTCCCAATGACATCACCGTGTTAAAATAATGAAATGTAAGTTTTTCCTTAGCATATGTCTATAACCTAAAGAAAAAGCAAAGAAAATACACACCATCTCTAATCTTATGACCAATACTGTGGTCATGTATAACAAAAAACATTATACGAAAGATATTGATAAGACGAAAGAAAATGGGCTCTTGCATGAAAAGGTAAAAAAATCCAGACAAACATATTTAATGCGCAGGACATTGACCATTATTTGAAATTGTTTATTTTACAAAAATAAATATATGTTCCATATGATAAAGTTATTTTTACTTAAAACAATATCAAAAACTAACCTCAAATTAGAGATTTGTTTTTTTTTTTTTTGCAGAAAATAGTGACAAATATTTATGGTTTAAATTAAATACAAACAATATGACATCATTTAGTAAGAATAATTCTTAATAACGTTGAATGAAAGTTTTAAAAGAAATTAGCAAATTTTTAACTAAATATAAATTTCACACACAAAACTGTACTTCCGCAGATCACTTGTAGAAGAGCATAAAAAACAAAATGTCTACCGTCGTCACGAAGTTGGAAAAATGAAAACAAGAAAAAAAGAGCTTTGCAAAAAAAAAAACATCAACGACTTATTATACACACTTAATTTAATAATACTATACACTAGTTTTTTTTTTCTTTCTCATATAAAACCCTACCCTTGTTGGCAGCCAACAAATTTTCTTAAATTATTTCTTACAAAATAAAAATAGCTTACCGCGTTATGCATTTGGTTTGTTGCAAAGAATTTAACATAAATTCTTTAATATTTTACAGTTTTAAGGAATATTTAACCTTTTTTTTCAAAGTTTTAGTTAAACAATTTGCACACACGATAGAATTTTATGTGTCAACAAAACTTCGATTAATTCACTTGACATTTGCTTTCATAACACACCAGAAAATGAAAACAAGAGAATAGGAGACAGTGAGAAAAGGAGAGAGAGAGAAAAGTGAACATTGCATATAGAGAAACGTAGTGGTAAATGAAATGTGGTGAATATAACGAAATGACCTTGTAAGGGGAAGGAATATTTAAAACAAAATGCATTTGTTTAAATGACAAAAAAAAAAAAAAACAAACAAAAGCTAGCAGCTGGTTTTGTTTACATACACAATGAAAGATAGAGTTTTTTCAAACTTTATTTTCCATTTGTTTAACGTTTATGTTAAACTTTTAACAATTCTATCGACAAAAATTTGTAATTTAAAGGCTGGCAACTCTTTAAAAAGCCGCAACAATATGGCAATGAAACATTTTAGGAAAGAGACAACTAGCTTGTGCTTTTTTCGCGCCATTTAACGGAAATGCCATGCGTTTAATGACAATAACACGTGGCGGCTTTAATTTTTTTGGAAAATCTTTATTAAGGATTTAAGTTTGGAAGTTATGCATAATATTAAAAAACATTATATTTTTTGTGTACATTTCTTTATTGTTTATTTTATTTTCGTTTTTTATAAATAAATATGAATAAAATATAATATAAATCAGTCTTACCTAAAACGAGAAGAAAAAACAAAAATTAGTAATTTTTTAAAATTAATTTTAAAGAAATTTTATATAATAAAATTAGGAAATATACATGTATGGTTTTAATAAATTTTAAAGAAGTGTTGATAAAAATGTAATGGCCCCTATTCTGCATTTCAATTTGAATCGAAATTTTCTCCATTTGGTAACTTTAGAGCATTGAAACGATATGGAATTGCATTTGATTTAAATCTTCTTATATCGAAAGTGGCAAGGAATACCTCTTCAGGAAGTTTATTCCACAAACGAGCAGTGCAGCTGAAGAATGAATTTTCCCTGTAGTGCGGTCCATTGTCCACGTCTACCACAAATGGATGTGTTCTTGAAGAAAGTCGTGTGTGTTACGCAAGAATATACGGGTATCTTGAACAAGTTCCCTAATTTCAAAGGAACATATTCCATTGTAGTATCGATGGGTGTATTCTTGAAGAAAGTCGTTTGTGTTAGGCAAGAATATACGGATATCGGGAACAAGTTCCTTAATTTCAAAGGAACATATTCCATTGTAGTATCGATAGAATAGAGAAATACACCCCATGTTGCGGCGGTGCTCCAGTGAATGAGAGTTATATCCATTTTCGGATCAGATGAAGTGAAGTATGTCTTACACCTTTTAAAAAAAACGAGATACTTGAATGCTTCTTTCGACACTTGAAAAATGTGTTTAGTTCAGCGGACATCACACTGAATTTTCATGCCCAGAACATCAAGAGTTTCCGATTCCTTAATATTTACACCACCCATATATATAGATGGAATAACAATATCTGCCAAGCGTCTATGTGTTAAAAACATGGAAACTTGCGGGGGTTAACATAGACTCTGTTAACTAGACCCCTTTCAGAGTTTTTTTTTTTATCAAGTCGAGATTAAGCGATTCATTCATAGCTTGGCCTATAATTGAATGAGAATGACAAATGCTACTGTCATCCTCAAAAGAGTAGATAGAGTTGTAAGTTTGACATAGAAGGTCATTAAAGATAAAAAATCGGGTAGGGAAAAAATTGGAGCCTTGCGGTACCCCTGAATTAATCTTGAACTCGTTTGATGAGATCCCATTTATAAAAACTCGTATAGAGCAATCTCTGAAAAAGATCTAGGGAAGTTATTACCGACACAAAATGCATATATTGAAAATAATTATAAAACTTTTTTCTCTTTAAAATTTTACTAAAAACCATAATATATAATTTTGAAAAAATTTCAGCAGGACCTATTATGAATCGGGTTGCGTTGTTGCGGTTTTAATGTGAAATCATGCCACATAATCAGATTCCCTTTATCATCAGTTAATTTTTTAAAGAAAAGTGTGATAATCTAAAGAAAATTAAATGTATTCTTACCTTTTTCAAGCAATCGCCACAAAATTTATAATTTTTTTACGCAAGAAATATTCCTGTAAAGACAAATAAACCGAAAATTGTTTATTAAAGCAAATATTTAATTTTTAATAATAATTAAAGTATAAAATGTTTTCAGCAGGACCTATTATAAATCGGGTTGCGTTGTTGCGGTTTTAATGTGAAATCATGCCACATAATCAGATTCCCTTTATCATCAGAATTTAACATTTGAACTATAAATCACGAAACGAATTACCTTACTTGCGATCGAATAAGATATCGATCACGAATAAAGCAATTCGTTTGTTTATATGTTTAAAAATTTAAATAAATCTTACCTTGAGATTTAGAGGGCAACTTTTGTTTGTATCCTTTCTCCTAAGGGATTACCTTTAAACATCTTCGATTATTATCTATAAAGATTAAAGAAATTTACGGTTAAACTATGGGAAATTTTAGAAATTGTATTTTAAAATAATTTTTAAATATTTGAAAAATTCAGCAGGACCTATTATGAATCGGGTTGCGTTGTTGCGGTTTTAATGTGAAATCATGCCACATAATCAGATTCCCTTTATCATCAGTTAACTTTATGAAATATTTTACTCTAAAATTCACGAATCAAATTAGCGCCTTCATAATCGAATGATATCTTTATTATTTGATATTGATTACAAAAGCGATAATTTGGCGGAATGTTTTAAAATTTAAATAGAACTTACCTTTTAAGTTGAAGGAGCACATCTTCAGTGTTTTCTCTTTAATGGTTTCAACAATTCTTGTTTAATTCCAGTTAAAGAGATGGCCAGCCCTTATTTCAAAAGTTTTCGTTGTTCATTTGATGAAATCTAAAAGAAAGCAAAAAAGATGTTGCATATTTAGTAAATTTTAAATATTTCTTTTATAATTTTAATATATTTCTAGAATAATCAGTAAGACCAATTCCGCATTCAACATGAGAAGTTTCCAAAACTTTCTGTTAGGGGCGAAAGTTAATTGTCATCACATAAAAACTAAAACTAACTAATTCTGTTACTTGTGTTATAATTAAATTAGATTTGAACAATTATTAAAACTGTTTCAATCTAAATAATGAGAATTCTTAAAAAAAAATTTTGAAAATTCGAATTCGAATGTTCGAAAATATTGCAAAGATTTTTTAATAATCTCCCAGACATGAGGATCCATAAGAATATGATGTAATGCTATGTACACATGGTTGTTAGATCTTACAACGTTGGCAGTAAAATGTGCTGAAAATGTCTAATAATAGTGTAAAACTTACAAATTTTGTGTTCCAATATTGTCAGTAAAAGCTTTTTCTGACAACGTTGCAAAAGAAAAATTGTAAGTTCTGACGATTGTTTGACATTTTATGAACATTTTACTGACAACGTTGTAAGATCTCACAACCGTTTATCACGGCTTTTAGTTTCATTTTATGAGTAATAGATTACATTTCAATTTGGAACTTGCAAATGTTTTCAATTTTTACAGTTTTCAATTACGAGCATAGGTTAGTTTAGGTTTATAACATTTATACACAAACTATAATGAAATCGGGATATAACTTACCTTTTTGTATATGTTTTTTACGTTGTCTTCTGAGCTAACGTTTTTGTTGTGTTTCGACGCACGATCTGTAAAGAATAAAACCAATAAACAAAACTTTAATTAAATATTAAAAAATATAATATACATCTTAAAAAATGAATAAAAGAATTCACAAAAAAAGTTGTAGGACAAGGCGACTAAAAGCCGTGATACACTGTTGTCAGATCTTACAACGTTGTCAGTAAAATGTTTAGAAAATATCTAACAATCGTCTAAACTTATTTTACTGAAAAACTTAGTAAGCTCTAACAACGTGTATACATAGCATGACAGCCGATCCACACTAGGAAACTTCTTTTCAATTCTCTTTTGAAGTTTCCACATAGAAACTTCTGTTTCAGAAACTACGTGTTAATTGCATTGATTTGTTGTTGTACGTATGAGAAGAATAACAAAACAAGTTTCCGAGTACGAGAAACTCCATACCGCGAGATAGATGTCCTTCTCTCTCACGTAAAATCAAAAGTTTCCCAAAAAAAAATTTCCTAGTGTGGACCGGCACTAAGGATTAAACTCTATTGAAATGTCAAATCTCTAGTTTAAGTAAAGTTTAAAAGAAAATTTGCCCAAACTATAGCGTGCAAGTTGTTCGTGTGTTTACATCATTATGGACATACTTGATCTCTGTGTGATACCTGTCATCCCTTGATCTTTAGATGGTTTTGTTTAGATTTCGGAAGTTTTCATATTAATGCGTAACCTGAGATACGGGCCGTTTTAAGCCAATTTGTTAACTTCGTTGCATGGAACGATATATTGAAAATGTTGCGCATGATAGATTTGCAATATTCAAGCCACTAGTAATGAGAGGGGTAGTCTTATGTGTCATTAAGACTTCATATTACGCCAAGATGATTATAGATAGAATTAAAGACCGCCTTATATAAGTTAGAACCGTTTTTGTTAGAATATAGTGGGCCTGTTAGAATGCGCATTATCAAACGAAAAGGGAAACATTCTGACATTGCTTTAAGCTCGACCTGCATGTGTCATTGTGACTTCATAAGATGATTATAGGTAGAATTAAATACCATAAAACGGCCTAATATGGAAATAGGACCGTTTTTACCAGCCGACGCTACCAGCCATGGGAGGTGTAGTTTTAAGTTCATGCTTGCTCCGAGGAATTCTAAGTTCGAACTTCTTGTAACATTATGACTCCACGTAGCGTCAAAATGACTACTCTGAAAAATAGAAGCTACTAGTCATGGGAGGAGTAGTTTTTAGTTCGTGCTCGGCCTAAGTCGTTTTAAGGTCGACCTGCATGAGTCTTTTTGACTTCACAAGCTGATTATAGGCAGAATTAAAGACCATAAAACCGCCCAATACGGAAGTAGAACAGTTTTTATTGGACTTAAGTCGGTATGTAGGACCCAAGTAGACGCTACCAGCAGTGGGAGGTGTAGTTTTCAGTTCATGCTTGCCCCGACGACCTCTCGAGTTCGATCTTCTTGTAACATTATGACTCCACATAGCGTCAAGATAACTATTCGGAAAAATATATGCTAATAGTCATGGGAAGGGGTAGTTTTTAGTTTGTGCTCGGCCTAAGTCCCTTTAAGCTGCATGTATCATTATGACTTCAAATCGCGTCAAGATGATTATATGTAAAATTAAAGACTTTAAAGCCGCCCAATATAGTAAGTAGTAGCAGTTTTTATTGGACTATAGTCGGCATGAAGGACCCAAATAGACGCTACCAGCGATGTTCTTCTTTACTAAAACTTAGTTTGTTTATAGTATATAAATAGATGTGTTGAGACGTCTACGATCAATCTTTGATTATGGTTTATGAATTGGTAAGATGTTAGGTTAGGTATCGAGAGCAGATGCTAGAAATGCAACTCACTAGGGTCCATTAAGTTGGTCCCGTTGTGTTACACAATGTTAGCGAAAAAGACTATTTTTAATCTTGCAATAATATTTCCAATGTAGATCATTAAATTGTTTACTCTATTAGTGTCTTTAATTAGATCCTCTGATATTATCCTTAAGACTTTACATTGAGTCAAAATAGCTACTCTTGGTTAAAATTAAATGCCATGGCAGGGGTAGTTTTTAGTTCGTGCTGACCCCCCTCTGACTATATAATTAAGATTTTGCTTAGCGCCTTGATAACTATTTATGATTTTAACTAAAAGTTTTTTTTGTGAATTCCTTAATTTTCTTAATAAGTTATTTATAAATATTATAAAAAAATGTTGAGACGTCTACTATCAAACTTCGACCATGGTTTAACAATTGGCACGATGTTAGCGAAAAGCCTACATTTAATCTAGCACTAATATTTCATCTATAGACCATTAAAATTGGTTTATAAATTTTTTAATCTATTAGTGCATAAAGATAACTTTATTTAAAAATATATACAACTTACCTTTAAAAACTTTTAACTCAAACTTTCAGTGTCTTTCTTTGAACAGCAAATACAGTATAAAAAACTAAAACGAAAAGCAAAAGAAAATAGAAAATTTAATTATTTTATAAAACTTAGTTAAAGTTAATAGTTTTTTTATAATATAAAATTGTTTCAGTAAGACCAATTCCGCATTCAACATGAGAAGTTTCCAAAACTTTCTGTTAGGGGCGAAAGTTATTTGTCATCAGATAACAATTATACTTGATTCTTTTATAAAATAAGATAAATAAACTTACCTTTAGTATCTTTATATAGTAACGGGGCAGCCCAATGGACACAAGTGTCTAATAGATAATTAAGCTAAAATTAAAACAGACAAAAAAACAATAAAATTATTAAAATTTTATATTTAAATTGTATAATAATCTATTTTTTATTAAAAAATTATTTCAGTAAGACCAATTCCGCATTCAACATGAGAAGTTTCCAAAACTTTCTGTTAGGGGCGAAAGTTATTTGTCATCACTTGGATGTTTTCGACCTTATACAAACTAAAAACGAGCTGCTTACTTGCTACTAACTTTTTTTTTAACTTTTTACGTTTAAATTCTCGTTAAGGAAAAGTTAACAGCTTGTTTTCTTTAAGGTATAAGGTTTCTATACTCTATATAAAGTTTGTTTTAAACTTACCTTGAAAAAAATTAAAATGTTGTTTAAGTTTGTTCAATATTTCTGATGAATTGCAAGTGTTTTAGCTAAAATTATAATAAAAAAGAAAAAATTTATATTATTTTTCATTTGTAGGAGAAAAACATCTTAATTAGCTAAATATTAAGATCTATTATCTCATTCCGTGGTTATTATTTCTTGATAAGATATCATTATGATAAAAAAAATAACCAATAGAGGAGAGACCTCTTCACACGAGCACACAAGTCCCGATTCTCAATCGGCCAAAGATTGTCAACTGAGCAACAGCTGTATCAACCTCTTTTTTTTCCTCATACGTATGAAATTTCATTTAACTTTTTCATTAAACTTTATGTACGTTAAGTAGCGGCCAGTTGTCCGTAGGACTATGTCCTGTCTGGTCAGTTGGTTGAGGTTCCTTTGGGGTCCACGTATTGGCTGTGGTTTAAACCCAAATTCGCGGGAAGAGTAAGTGGCGGTTAAAAACTGAATTTTCCTCTATTGTCCAGATATGTTCAAAGTATACTCTTTTCATATTAGAATTACCACAATGTGTCCCTGTGAGTAAGAACAATGTCTTCGGCTTATTTGATGGATTCGTACTTCGGTGCCGAACCAACAGAGACCATTAAATGGTCAGAGAATAGATAGCTCGAGTACTTTAGCAAAGTGCTTGTACATGGACCGATCAAATCCAAATGTACAAAAACTGTCACCTGAGTTTTTCATTGAAGGATAAAGGGGCAATGGTAGACCGTTGTCAAGTCTGCCCAGTGAATGAAAAAGACCACCGTGGCGTAGGGCATCATGCCAGGTACTCTCGACATTCATTTACGTACGTTAAGTGTGAACGTGTGAAAGGCCCCCCTTTAATAAGACAATGAGTTTTAAATTTTTCAGTAAGACCAATCATTCGCATTCAACATGAGAAGTTTTTTTCAGATAGGGGCGAAAGTTAATTGCTCATCATTTTAATATTTTAATAAAATTGATGGAATTTTAGATTATTAGTTAACTTACTTTTAAAAATAGTCCAATTTGTTCTTTAAAGATTCTCGATTTAAACTAAAAATAAAAGAAATTTGTTTTGAAATTAAAAACAAAATTTTTGATATGTTTTAAAAATTTAAAAGATTTTTCTATTTATTTTCAGTTAGAGACAACGTATTCAAACGTTTCGTCATTATTTTTCTGTAGAACGAAAGTTAAGTTATTGTTCATCATTGTATTTATGAAAAACAGTGATCGGGTTTAAGCATCAAACAAATGTTTCATTATCAAGCTTGATGTTAAGTTATTCACGCTTATTCTGCATTTCGATTCCGTTTATGCATTCAGTTACGCAACAATCAAAAAATTGGTATTCGAACAAAGTAAGAAAAAGGAGAAGCAATTCCATTTCGTTTTTTAATGCTTTACGAACGTGTGCATTCTCTGCATTTCGATTGTAATTACGTTTTTGTAAGTTGTTGTTTATGTGGCGGAGAGTGGCATCGAAATGTAGAATACCAAAGTTGCCAACGAAGACAATTTCGATTCAAATTAAAATATAAGTTAAAATCTTGTCATTAATTTCGAGTTCGAGTCCCACTAGATATTTAGGTTCTTATGGATTTTATAGTTATTTTATTCATCATTGTTCCCTAAAGCCGACCACTGTTTTAATAGTTTCTTTATGTAGTTTAATTATGTTCAAAAACTTACCTTTAATCTCATTTAAATACGAGTTTGATTTGTATTCATCATATGTTTTATAAACAGTTCAACATCAGTTCAAATACAGCTGTCGAAATCTATTGACTTCATTTACAATTTGAAAAGTTTTTGAATATTGAAATTTGCTTCTTGTTTTGTGGATTATATAACGAAGAAGCCGTAGTTTAAACTAAAATAAAAGAAATTAAAAAGATTTCTTATTATTCAGTTTTAAAATCAAATATTTTTAATTTTTAATAAAAATCTAAAGTATTCAGTAAGACCAATCATTCGCAATCAACATGAGAAGTTTCCAAAACTTTCAGATAGGGGCGAAAGTTAATTGTTCATCATATAATGTATACGTTCACAACATGAAATATTTAAAAAAAAACAAATTTTTAAAAGATGTAAACGTTTTTTATTAAATTGACTTTATTTAGTCAGTACATTGATGTCTATTTTGTCCAAAAATGTTTTAGGTTTTACAAGCAGTTTTACATTTTCAAATCCTAATCTTGTTCTTAAACTTGAGCCACACAAAAGCTATTGTTAAATAATTATTAAGTTCTTACCTTTTCAAAAGTGTTTGAAAGTTTTTCTCTTTTTATTTAGGCGAACTGCTAATAACAACTGCAAATGAAATTAAACATTAATAATAAATTAATAACAAAGTTATAAAAAAAACTGTTAAAAAATCTAGATTTTTGTATAAATTTTCAGTAATCAAAGGTTTCGTCATTGTTTTTGTTTCAGTAGAACGAAAGTTAAGATTAGAAATCATCATTTTAAAAGTTATTTATTTAAATTTATAATAAAAATCAAGCTTACCTTCTAATTAGCAAAAACTTTGTAGTGAATAACGCTTATATTTCCAATCATTATTTATTTCTTCCAACTAAAAAGAAAAAGTAAAGAAATACTTTAATATATAGTTAAAGAAAACTAATAAATTAATTTAAAATTAAAAAAAGGGAATTGTCAGTAAGACCAATCATTCGCATTCAACATGAAAAGTTTCCAAAACTTTCAGATAGGGGCGAAAGTTAATTGTTCATCATTTAAATATGTATTTAGACCATATAATACCCTACACATTTTACAAAAATATGATTATAGACGATCATGTGTTAAATTTCATTATCTCGAAAATTGCGACCTATAGTTTGATTACAGGATTTACAAGCTTTATTCGGGTGTTCAGTTGTATGGGGGCTAGGTGAAATAATGGACCGATGTTAACCATTTTCAATAGGATTTGTCTACGGTACCACAAAAGGTCATGTGCCGAATTTCATTGAATTATCTCCAAAATTGCGACAAGGTTTACAATCCCTATTGGGGGGGTTCAGTTGTATGGGGGCTAGGTGAAATAAAGGACCGATCTTAACCATTTTTAATAGGCTTCGTCCCTTGAATTATCATTAAAATTGCGACCTGTAGTTTGATTACAAGGTTTAAATGCAGAGACAGACGGACGGACATAGCTAAATCGAATCAGAAAATGATTCTTAGCCGATTATACATTAAGGTGGGTACAGTACAAACATTAGCACAAACCCAACTTTGGTATTCTGCATTTCGATTTGACACTCCGCCACATAAACAACAACTTACAAAAACGTAATTACGAAATTAGAAATGTTTAATAAAGTTATTGTTAGTTAATTAAGGGCGGGTTTCTTACTGCTCTGTTAAACTAGGCTTAAACTTGCTATTAGATTTAACTCGGAACAAGTTTTGGCGGACTTTAACCGATGATTGTGTTTTTCAGTTATGGATTTAAGTTCAGTTAACTTTGTTAGTATTGTCAACTTTTCACTCAAAAACATAAACAATGAACAGCTGCTTTTGTAAATGAAACTTTTATAAAATGAAAATTTTTTGAAAAAATGTAAAATAAACATTTAAACCAACAATAAATAAAACAAAACAAATCAGAAAATTGCAATTTACTTAAAATATTAAGTTTCTGTTCTTCCGATATCATTGTTTTATTGTTTTTGTTAATTGTGTTTTCTCACTTATAACTTAAGTTTAATTGACCAATAACACTTAGTTAAACTAAGATAATATGTAACTTTACTGATAACTGAAAAACACGAAACATATATTAAACCAGGTTTAACCAAAGAATGAAGATTATCTCTAACAGAAAAACTAGCCCTAAGTAACGTTACTATTTATTGAAAAACACAAATTATATATTAAACTAGATTTAACCAAAGAATGAAGATTATCTTTATTAGAAAAACTCGCCCTTAGAGAAATTGTGTTTTAGAAAAAGTGCTTAATAAACCAATGATAACTTAATGAATATAAAAGTAAGAATTTAGTATAAATTGTTTGCTTACCTTTATATGATTATAAAACCGATTCTTCTGGCATGATTTGAACTAAAAGTAAAGAAAAAACATTTTGTTATTAATAAAAAACTAATTAAATGGTTATTTTTTATTAAAAAGCAATTAGTTTTATATAGTTTCAGTTAAAGACAACGTAATCAAACGTTTCGTCATTATTTTTCTGTAGAACGAAAGTTAATGTAATGTTCATCATAATAAAATTGTGTTCATATCTGTCAAATATTTTACACAAATACTAAAAATTGTTTAACAAAAAAGTTTTGTAAAAAAAACTTTATTTTCTTCTGGAAAAAAGCTTCTTTTTAGCTCAATTTTTGAACAATAGGAACACGTAGAACAAATGTAGAAAATTTTAATAAATTTAAAAACAAAAGAAAACTTACCTTATAACAGTAAGAATAAAGAGTCCAATTCACATTAAACAATCTCACATGAAAATTTGAATTTAACTCCTCCATCTTCATTTGTTTAAGCTAAAATTTAGAAAAAAACAAGAAAACATTAATATTTAAATTAATATTGAAAAATATTAAGTAAAGTAAAAAATTAAATTATAATCAGTAAGACCAATCATTCGCAATCAACATGAGAAGTTTCCAAAACTTTCAGATAGGGGCGAAAGTTAATTAATCATCATATAAAAAGAAACAATCACTCCTATTCTGCATTTCAATTACGTTTCAGTTACGCAACGATCGATAGAAGAAGCAATTCCATTTCTTTTCAATGCTTTAGGAATTGTGTATTCTGCGTTACCATCGTAACTACATTTCTGTAAGTTGTTGTTTATGTGGCGGAGAGTCGAATCGAAATGCAGAATACCAAAGTTGTCAAACGGAAAAAATTTCGATCCGAATTGAAATTCAGAATAGGGCCAAGATCTAATTCGAAATGAAAACGAGCTGCTACTTTACAAGTAAATATCCTTAAGGGAAAAAGTAGCTCGTTTTCATTATGATTAAAATGTAAAACTTAAAATAAAAAAGAAAAATTTAAAGAAAAAACTCACCTTAATAAACCAAAAGAAAGAAGAATTAAGAAGTTTCGAAGAAAGCTGAAAAATCCCTAATAAAATTGTCTCTTTTTTTTTAAATAAACACACTTTAAAATTCCATTTTATAATGTAATTTTTTTATACATTTTCTATTTAGAAAAATAGTTTTTTTTTTGTTATATTTTTTTAAATGTTTTTCTTTTGCATTCTCTTATGATTTATAAACATAATCTGTAGCATGACAACAACTATATAAAATAATAGTTTGAACTTTAGTTGTATATATATAAAAAATAAAATCCTTAAAACTAATAAAACGGTTAATAAAAGAAATAAAATTTCTATATTAACCAAAAAAAGAGAAATAAAAAAAGCTAAAAAAACTGTTAAACTTTATATAAAATGCATTGTTGTTTCTTTTTTTTTTGTTTTCTCTCATATTTTGTTAAGAAGTAAGAAGAAATAAGTAGCTATAGTAGTAATTATGAACTTATATAAAATTGCTAACAAGTAAGGATTTTTGTAAACTATATTTCTTATTCAGTTTTCTCCCTATCTTTATCCTTTTTCTTCTTCTTTTTCTTTTCTTTCTTTTCTCCTTCGGGTTCAGCCTCAGCTTCAGCAATAGTCTCTTCTTCGACTACCGAAACATCAGCGGCCTCTTTATCAGCCTTGTGTTTCTTTTTCTTCTTCTTTTCGGTTTTCTCTGTGGCAGGATTTTCTTCAGCTGCAGCAACTGTTGCACCTTCTTGGCTAGATACACTTAATTTACGCTATAAATTTAAAGTTTTATTTTAATTTCCATTTCCCCTTTTTAATAAACGATTTTATTACCTTTTTAGGTTCTTCTGTGTTATTGCCATTTGTGTTGGCTTGTGGAGCTACAGCAGCCGCCGGTTTCTTGGCATTATAGTCTACAAAACCTGTTAACCATTCCTTGGGTGTATTTTCATTAGGTCTGCCGTATTTATCTAATTTGCCAGAAGCAATAAGTGCTTTCTTGGCGGAAGCTTTAGGACCCAAACCCCATTTACGTGGATACGTATCTCTTTCCATAATGACACGCTTAATCTTGGCCACTACACCGTGATCACAAGAGGCCATGGTGGCTGTGGTCATTTGAGCAATAGCCAAACAGATGGCTTCACCCTTGGTGGTACAAATAACGATTTCTTGATCGATTTCAATACCATCTTCGTAACGTAAGACACCGGTCAACATAATCTTGGCACCATAGCAAATGGCATTGACCTAAAATGAAGAGAATGCGTGGAGAAAAACAATTAATTGTGTTCGGAAGTTTAAGTTCAGCTTAAGCTCAATTCTAGATCAGATTTAGTTCAGTTCTAGTTTAGTCAAACTCAGTTGTAGTTCATTTCTTCTTCAGTTCTAGTTTAGTTGTAGTTCAGTTCTAGTTCTGTTCTATTTCAGTTCTAGTTCAGTTCTAGTTGAGTTCTTGTTCAGTTCTAGTTCCGTACTAGTGCAGTTCTAGTTCAGTTCTAGTTCAGTTTTAGTTCAGTTATAGTTCAGTTCTAGTTCAGTTCTAGTTCAGTTCTAGTTCAGTTATAGTTCAGTTCTAGTTCAGTTCTAGTTCAGTTCTAGTTCAGTTCTAGTTCAGTTCTAGTTCAGTTCTAGTTCAGTTCTAGTTCAGTTCTAGTTCAGTTCTAGTTCTAGTTCAGTTCTAGTTCAGTTCTAGTTCTAGTTCAGTTCTAGTTCAGTTCTAGTTCAGTTCTAGTTCAGTTCTAGTTCAGATCTAATGCAGTTCTAGTTCAGTTGTAGTTCAGTTTTAGTTCAGTTCGAGTTCAGTTCTACTTCAGTTCTAGTCCGGCTCTACTTCAGATCTAGTCCGGCTCTACTTCAGTTCTAGTCCGGCTCTACTTCAGTTCTAGTCCGGCTCTACTTCAATTCTATTATTTCTAATATTTTAATGGATTTCATACAAAAGTTTAAAATATAACATAAAACTTTTTTGTTTTGTACTCTGAAATTTACTTTGTACAGAAATGTGATTAAAATCATTTCATAACATACACACATCGGAGCAGATTTCATTTTCCCAATCATAGTCACATAAAGAACTGTAATACGTTCTTCATGCCGGCTTATATCATGGGGTCAAAGGTTTTATCTTATAAAAAAAAACAACCTAAACTTACCGAACTGTCTTTCATGATAATTCTTTTGTGATTGACTAAAAGTCCCTCCAAAGGTTTAATAACACGTCTCAACATAGATTCATCTTTATGATTTTCATACAAATACATAGCATCCAAGACATCGTGCATAGTTACCATACCATCACGTTCCGATTGTATGCCAGAACGGACACGACGCAATTCCAACATTTGACCACCAACACCGAGTACCAAACCAAGATGTACGCACATGGTACGAATATAAGAACCAGCCTCACAACTAACCCAAAAAACACCTTCAAATTTTCAATATTTTTGTTCGTTTCGAGTAGGGAATTTTTAATTTAAAATATAGGCCAACATTTCGTAAAAAGGCCATAAATATGTGTTTGAATGTATGTATATATATATTTTGGTAAGAAAAAAAGAAAAACAAATTTTTAAGCATATAAAAATAATTGATATGTATTACATTGAGTTTTTGTTAATAACAAAAAACTAATGATTTTAATTTTATGTTGCATTAAATTTACGTTTAGAAATATGTAGATTTAGTAGAAAAAAAAGTAACATAATCCCAGGATGGAAATAAAGGAAAATGTTAACTTTTTTATGGCAAATGCTTTTTGTGTTTGTTAAAAGTTATAAAGAAAAAAAACTTAAAACTTACCCATATTACGAGTTTCATCGTAATCCAACAATTTACTGTCATAGACAGTACGTACACGCAATTGACGTTTAACAGCAGAAATTAGAGGAGGACGTTGGAAAAGAGCACCACGCAATTTTTCCAAACCTTGACGCACTTTAGCCACTGATTCAACAGGAGAATGCAATTTGAAGATGGCTACGTATTCTTTACCAGCACTTTGTTGTGACTTAACCAAACGTGTGGCACGATCAATGCAAACAATTAAACAACCTGTAAACAAAATTAATTTATTAGTTTAAATTTTTATTTTTAAATTTAAAATTTATCATTTTTTATATAAAACTTGTTCTCAGAAATAATCTTTGTTAAGAGATGGAAATTTATCTCAAAACATACACACATCGGAGTAGTTTTTATTTTCCCATCTATAGTCACTTAGAGAGCTGGTTATATATACTACTCCTTGGCGGCTTATGAGATGGGGTGTAAAAGGTAATAACTAAAGTTCTTTTTATAGGAATAGAACTATTATTAGTCTTTTATAGAAAACTTGTTCAAAATTTTCTTTTAAAAGAAAAATTTGTTAAAGTTTACTTAAGAACAAACTTTGGTTATAGAATTTTTTAAAAAATATGTTGAAAAACTGCTTGTAGACAGAAAAGTTTTGCAAAAGATTTTTATAGAGAGAAAATGTTGTCGAAAGAGTTACTTTAAGAATAAGAAATCTTGTATCTGTTTCATTAGATATAGGAATCTATATAGTATGTTGAAAGAATGATTATAGAAAGAAAACTAGATTGAAAATAAACAATATTGAACAAAAAATAACTCTGATTTATTGTTTACTAGCCATGTGGTCTTAAATTTTGGCGCGCACTGTTGTTTCCGATACAAAACATGTGTCCAAATACGATAAATATGTAAATATGTTTGTACATGTTAAAACATTTTTTAAATCTTTTCTTAGGTACAGACAAATCTTAAATCTTATAAAATAAAAAAAAGCCAAACACTAAATTCCAAACAAAATGTCCCCCATATAAAGTATTAATCAAAATATACACAAAAACATGTTTATTCAACACACTACTTACCAGTAACTTTAGGATCCAAAGTACCAGAATGACCAGTCTTTTCAACCTTTAATATTTTCTTAATCCATGCTACAACTTCGTGAGAACTAGGATTGGAGGGTTTGTCCAAATTGATGAAACCAGATTTCATGTATTCTCTGATGTCACGATTCAAGGGTGATGAACCACTGGGCAACGGTGTATAATGATTGGTGCGTACATTTAACTTATCAAAGTTCTTCAACAATAAAGGCCATTGTGAGGTATCCAAAGTGGCTGTTTTTTCGGAAGGTTTAACAGTGAAATTTCCGGTTTTTTGTAAAGTACCAATATCATCTAAATCAATTGGTTCTTCCTTGATTTTCTTCTTTTTCTTTTCTTTTTTGATTTCTATAGCATGAGGAAAAACGAAACGTGGAAAATTTTCACATTAATTGAGAAGAAAAAAACGTGGTTTCATATATAGACACAATTGCTGGCACTAAATAAACACTTTTTCTTTTATGTTATTTTAAAATTGCCATTAATTAATTATTGTATTTATAATTTATACTTTAAAACCTACCAATATCAGCCATTTTTATGGTTGATTTTATTTATAAATTATTTAATTTTTTAAAAATTTTTAAACACAAGGTCTGAAGCAACACGTCCAGACTCAACAACGAGGTTAGAAAAATGGACGATTTGACAGCGAGTTGTGAAGTTGAGTGTTTGTGCAGAAACACGTGTACTACAACAGCGACCTCTGGCTGTCAGTGTTTCTTTTTTTTGTTACACTAAGAAAAATTGTTGTGAAAAAAGAAATGTCATTTTAAATTCAAATTATTAACGGAAATTCTATAAGTTTGTATTAAATTAAAATATTTTGAAGAAAATTCATAACAATTTTCAAAACTATTACCTTTTTAAGAAAGTTTTTAACAATTTCATATTCTGTTAAAAATTGTTAAACTATGTACATATTAAAAATTTTAAATATTCATATTTTTTTTTAGAAAGCTTTTTAACAATTCTTGCTTTCTATTGGAAACTTTCAATGATTTCTTTGTTTTAAATCGACTTTTTCTTCAACAAATTTTACTTTTATATCATATTTATATGTGAAACTTTAAAACTTTTATGTGAAAAATACTTTTTAACATGTATTGCTATAGAAAGCTTTAAAACATGTTCTGTCACCAATAGGAAACTTACGAAAACATATTTTTATAAATGAAACTTTTCAGTAAGTTTCTATGACCTGGTCCACACTAGGAAACTTTTTTTGAAATCGTTTTCTTAATTCTCTTTTAAAGTTTATTTAATGTCCACACAAGGAAACTTTTGTTTCACAAACTACGTAAACCTGGTTCACACTGGGAAAATTTTGTTGAGAAACTTTTGATTTTGTGTGTGAGAGAAGGAGATGGTTGATATTTCTTTCTCTTACACACAAAAATCAAAAGTTTCCAAAAAAAATGTTCGTATTAATTGCATTGATTTGTTGTTCTACGAATGAGAAGAATAAAAAACAATTTTCCGAGTACGGGAATTTCCGTACCGCGAGAGAGATGAATGATATTCTTTTCCACGTAAAATCAAAAATTTCCCAAAAAACGTTCCTAGTCTGACTGGCAGTATGGGAATAATTTGTTTTTTTGTTTTAAATTTTTTAGAAAGATATTTTCCTGTATGAAACTTTTTATAAGGTTTTATTTCTATGAGAAACTTTTTAGGAAGTTTTCTTCTTGAAGAAAGATTTTTAACATAGTTTCTTTCTGTAAGACTCTTTTCAACAAGTTTTCTTTCTGTAGGAACTTTATGAACGGTTTTTTGAGGGTAACTTTTTAAAAGGTTTTCTTTCTGTGTGGAACTTTTTAACATGTTTTCTTTCTAAAAAAGCTTTTAAATGTAATCTCTTTTTATGGAAAACTTTATAAGAAGCTTTTTTTGTAGAAAACTTTTGAATAAGTTTTCTTTTAAGGAAAACTTTTGGTCATTTTTCTTATATAACAAGATTTCTGAAAGAAACTTTTCAAAAATGTTTTGTGAAAAGCTTTATAATAAAGTTTCTTGTCTACAGAAAACTTTATAACAAGTTTTCTTTTCTTTTGCCGAAAACTTTTTATCATTTTTTTCTTATACCTATAACAAGTTTTTTTTTGTGGAAAGCATTATAATAAAGTTTCTTTTCATAAGAAACTTTTTAATAAGTTTTTAATACATTTTACGATACTTTTCAACAAGTTATCTTTTTGTAGGAAATTGTTCATGAAATGTTCTTTCCTTGTAAAACTTTTTAATAAAATTTCCTTCAATAAGAAACTTTCAACAAGTTTTCTTTTCTGGGAAAACTTTTTAACAAATATCGCTTTTAAAAAGTTTTCTTTGTATAAAAGCCGTAATACACGGTTGTCAGCTCTTACAACGTTGTCAGTAAAATGTTCAGAAAATGTCTAATAATCGTCTGACTTACAATTTTTCTTTTGCAAATGTTGTCAGAAAATGCATTACCGAAAATATTGCAAGACAAAAGTAGTAAGTTGAAAGTATTATTAGACATTTTTGCACATTTTACTGACAACGTTGTAAGATCTAACAACCGTGTATACATAGCATTAAAGAAACTTTTTTACAAGTTTTCTTTCTAAAGCAAAATTATCAACCAGCTGGGATCGACAATTGGATCTCTGCTCCGGAACGTCCCGATTATCAATCGGCCAATGATTGTCAACTCAGCAATAGCTGTATCAACCGGAAGTTTTTTCCCCAAAAACCAGTTGGGATGGCAATCTTAGGCCAAGTTTTAGTCGCTTCGTTCCGGAGCGAGATTCAATTGTCATGGGAACAAAAGTTCTTTCTGCAGGAAAGAACTATCGGCCACAGTCAAACTTCTTTAAACATTGTTTAAAGAAACTCTATATAGAAAACGTTTTAACCAGTTTTCCTTTATAACTATTTTTTTACAGAAAACTTTTCTTTACATTTCAGAGGAAATATATTTTTTTATTGAGCACAAAAATAAAATTACTAATAAAATACAAAATTTTATGCAAAAATTTGGGATCAATTGAAATATTTTATTTGTTATTTATAAAATTGAATAAAAAAAAACTTAACTTACATTACATTAATTTAATTATATAAAACTAAATCGAAATATTTGTTTTATGTATTTGCTTGCTATTTTCTTTTGTGATTTGGATACAAAATATGTTTAAATGAAAAACTTAAAATAAAGTTACACCAACAAAGGAATAAAATTAAAAAAAAAGTAAAATAAGAAAAAAGGACATCAACAAAATACATAAGAGATTAAAAAAAAAGAAAAATAAAACGACATGAAAATTTAATTTAGATTTATGTTCGCTTTAAAGGAACAAATAATTAAGCGTCTAATCATGTCGTTAGCGAAAATTTAAAGGAGGCAACTAACTCCTTTTGCACATTAAGAAATGTGAATAGCATAATGAATATGGGTAAATGATGAGAGTAGTATGTACTTGCCAACAAACTTAAAAAATATTATAGCAAAAAAAGAAAATAATAATACATTAATAAGCCAATAAACAATTAGCTGGAAAACGGCGGTAAATCTTGGTTTCATAACAAGTTTTAAACAGGATTAAAGGCAATGTTGTATATTAAGTGTAAAGAGAATTTTTACTTGTTTTGTGTAAGGTTTTCACAGCTAAATTGTTAATTATTTGTTGAATCATTAGTTGGTATGATGTATATGATTACAAAATAGATTTGTTTAAATTTATAGCCAAAGATATTTTAGAAAAGTAATGATTAAAACTAAATGTATGTTGTGTTTTACAAAAGAAGTTATTCTTTCGTTTAAGAGGTGCTCGCTTGACTTCATTTTAATATCCCGCTTTGTCCACCATACTTACAATTTTATCAATATTAAGTTTTAAAGTTCTTAGCTGATCCACAGTTGTGGGATCAAGGTCTTCTAAAATATGAGGTTGTAAATCGGCAAGTTTTTTAGGGCGCATAGAAATGACACCATTACGCAATGGTATATTCAAGTGAGCAATGTTTTCTGGTAACCTATAGTAGTAATAAATATAACATTTAAAGAAAATGTTATAATATGGAAAATTTTTTTGCTAAAACTTACATTTGTGTAACTAAGGGACTGCCACATTTTGACAAGGCCAATTCGCCAGGTTTGGGGAAACGCAAAAATGTGGGTGGTGATTGTGGTGAACTAGGATTATCAAATTTAGTTGTACGATCTGCGCTAAGAGCCTTTGTACGACTGGCCATTGGTGTGCGCATTTTACTACGGGAATGATGTTCTGCAGCGCCATGACCATGTCCTCCACTTGTAGCACTTAATTGTGGCTTCAATTTGACAGCTGATGCTGGTATAGGAGCCAAATTGCCGCATGCTGAACGACTACGTCTTGGACGTCTAGCTCGTGCTGAGCTCAATGGTCCTGGTGTACGCAAACGTGCTGACTGTTGTTGTATCAGAGGTTGTGTTAGCATATTTGAAGTACTCAAAAATGCAGGATTTGCTATGGCTGATCCAATGCTGCCGCCAGTTGAACTATCCTCTGTAAGGTAGCCTTTACCAAATGAGTCAAAGTGCCATAATTGTTTACAATACATATAAATGAGCAGAAGAAGAAAAGTAGTAGCAATAAGATGAGATATGTGTGTGTTTGTTATAAAAAAAAATATTTCTTTTTTAAAAGGTGCAATTGGAAAATGGTTAAAAATTTTAATTAAAGAAAAAGAAAACAAATGAAAAAAATTAAAAACAGAGTCAACATTTAAGCAATAAAAGTAATATGATAATAATGAAAAACCCAAACCAGCGTCTTATCACCAATAAAAGTAAATTTTTATATATTCCCTCTAAGCTATTGATAAATATTAACACCAAACACCAAAAATGTATTTAAAACAATATACACAAAGAAACTCACCCTCATCATTGGGATTTATTGTCCGTGTTGACTGTTTTATAGAGGAATTTTGTAAAGTGGCATTTAACATTTTGGATTTCTGTTGTTCCCAATCACTGAAACGATCCAAATCCTGCAAGGCAAACAACAACATGAACACACTATAAATAGAATTCAATTTCTCTTAAGACTTACCAATGAAAACACATCCACCATTTTCAATTTGAGCAAAGCCCTTGGAGTACGCTGTAGCAACATTTTGATTTCATCATCGTAAGCAGTAAAAATATCCTGTATTTTATCGTCGACTGTATTTTGAAAGCCATCTAGGGAATTTTCAAATTCTCTTACTTTTTCTTCACGATTTGTTGTCTCCCGATTGCGTTTGGAACTTTTCGAGACTTTAGTGCGCGGCATTTTTGTGGATAATTATGAAAATAAATATTGAAAATGAAATGGCGCTCTCCGTGCGTTAATTCTTCTTCACAGGAATGGTTTTTTTTTTCGTTTAAAAATTTGTTTTGATGGTTGGCGGCACTGCTGCTTTTGTTGTATTTTTTTTGCATCTGCCAAACCAGTGTACACTGTGCCAAACTGATGGAATTTTTTTGAATACTAAACAGGGTTGTATTTTTCATACTTTGTGGTACATGGTATATTTATTATAAGGTAAGCTATATATACATGGTTGTAAAATCTTACAAAGTTGACAGTACCGACAATTACAAATTATCAGTTAAGGCGGTTTAAAGAAAGCCTTAAACTGCATGACCACACGTCAAAATATTTATTAAATATTGCGTGTGTGTTTGCTGATGTATATTACTAAAACAAATATAGACATGTGGACATACAGTTTTATATATTTTTCCATACAATTGTCAGACAAAAAATACATTTGGCAATAATATTCTCAGTTCACAATGTTGTCAGATTGTTGTATGCTAAAATTTATCTGACTATGATTCTATTGTCAGATGAATAAAGCTCAAAAATCTGACAATAAAAACTGTCAGACAGTTTTCTGGCATAGCAACGTAATGTGTTTGCACGGCTGCAAGAAAAATACTTCGAACTGTTGCTATACATTTTCTGCCAACGTTGTAAGATCTGACAATCGTGTAAACATAGCTGCAGTAAGTAAGTAAGTATGTGTTTTTCTGGTACACTTTTAATGTTTTATATATATATGATATATGAAACCAAAGAAAACGAAAATTTGGTAAATTTTTAATATTTTGATAGAAATATTAAATAAATAACACACGTTCGTGAGAAGGGTATATATAAGTTTGTCATTCCGTTTGTAATTTCTATAATATAATTTTCCGACCCTATAAAGTATTTATATTCTGGATCCTTATAGATAGCGGAGTCGATTAAGCCATGTCCGTCTGTCTGTTGAAATCAGTTTTAGAGGTCCCCAAATATCGGCGAGATCCGAATCTTCAATAATTCAGTTAGACATACTTTCGAGAAGATCGCTATTTAAAATCAGCAAAATCGGTCTATAAATAACGGAGATATGAGCAAAAATCCGAGACAACCTCTGAAAATTTCATCAAAAAAGCCACATTTTTTCATGCTTTGTTAAAAAAGCAACAACAACACTGTGAATTGGATAAAGATGTACATGTGCGTGTGGAGATGTATTTGTATGTTTGTATGATGTTCTGCTCTCACGAAGGTAAGTGGGTATAACAAGAACAAGAAGATAAAGCAGTAATATGTTGGTAGTACAGCTAACATTTGTTTGAGGGTGGTAATATTAACGGTTAAAATTTCTTTCTGCTACAGTTTATATTTGTTTGTGTGTATGTTATGTGTGACATGTGTGCAGAGATACAAAATAAATAAAAACGGTTTTTTTGGTGAAGGGTATATAAGATTCGGTACAGCCAAATATAGAAATATTACTTGTTTTATTTTATAATTTTATTCAGTTTTTAAAAGAGTGTTTGTTGTGAAAAATCATAACAAATATTAGCGTTTTTAAAACTTTAATTTGTATTTCTCTTAGCGATTTTGTTTAAATTTTTATTTTATTAATATGTTTGTAACATGAAGTTTTAAAACAATAATATATTTGTTATGAAAGTTTTTCGACTTTTTTCATTTAATTAAAAGTTGATTTTTCGACTTTTCGACTTTTAATATTTTATAAAGTGTCGACTTTTCAACTTTTTCCAACTTTTCGACTTCCCGATTTTTTTCGACCCTTTGACTTTTAATATTTTATAAATAGTCGACTTTTCGACTTTTTCCGACTTTTTCCGACTATTTTCGACTTTTCGACTATTTTCGACTTTTTCCGACTTTTTTCGACTTTTTTCGACTCTTTCCGACTTTTCGATTTTTATTTACAAAGCCGACTTTTCGACATTTTTCATAGACGATAGTCGAGTTATCGACTTTTTTGGAACAAAATAGTCGACTTCGACTTTTTTCGACAAAAAGTCGACTTTGACTTTTTTCGACAAAAAGTCGATTGTTTGATTATTCGAAAGTCGATTTATACTATTACTTTTTTATATTTAATTGATTGAGAGTAAATTAAAAATTACTCTCCATCATAAATTTACTGGAAAGTACGCAAACAGACATATTATAAATTAATTTATGCATACACAACAATGACAACACTGATAGTAGAACAGCTGGGCAACTCACTTTATTGTTGTTGTTATTGTATATTTTCATTGAAATAAAACCGTATACGTGTGTACGAATTTTAATTTCGATTATTTTACAAATTCTGTAAGAATATTACAAATTTAAAGTTTTTGTCTGAAATAAAACAAAATTTATATCATCCGACTATTACATAATAATAACAATATTAAAAATTTAATTGCAATCATAAACAAACTTTAACGAAAATAAATCTAACTAGAATTGTTGTAGTCAACTGAAGATAACTTGGTTAATTTTTTGGCAAAAAGGTAAACAAAAGGCACGTACTTGTATCTACTATTATAAAAATCATTTCAAGATACCAGCAGACTGATTCTGCCACTTGATATTTTTAGTGTTAGTTTATTACAGATTTAATAAAGAGTTAAGAAATAAACAATAAAAAACAAGAATATGCTTATCAATTTATAAGTTAATTTTTGTATATAGTATCTCAAACATTTGTTTTTTTATATTTTTAATAGAATACCTATTTGTTTATCTTTTTTATTATTATACAGTTATTTATTTGTCCTATGCTTTGCAGACCATTCACCTAAAGAGTTTTCATTTCAAAGAGAAAACAACAGGAAGAGATATTAACAAGAGAAAGAGAGTAGTAATTGATGATCTTTGGTTAAATTTTCCCCCAAAACAAAAACTAAAAAAAAGTGACTTTATGCGTATAGAAATAGACATTTGAAAATTATTAACAAAATTTCGTCGAAACTAATACGCACATTAGCTGCTGCTCCTCCTATTTTTACACGAATTTTGGATAGAATAATGATGGGCTCCTCTACGGAAATGAATCAACAAGAAGACAATACTATGGACGAGATCAGCATACGTTTGCAGGATATTAAACAATTGTGTGATGATCATTGTAAAATTAAAGATCCGGCACGTGTTGAACGTATATTAAATGAATTCGTTAGAGGAGGAACGGAACGTCTGCAACTGGTTTCGGACTTTGATTATACCATCACAAAACAACGTACGGCTGATGGTAAACCCGTGTTGAGTAGTTTTGGTATTTTGAATGCTTGCAAGTCATTGCCGGCCAATTTTATAGAAGAGTCCGATAAACTGTATCACAAGTATCGACCAATTGAAATTGATCCTCATATACCGACTAAGGAAAAGATAAAACATATGATTGATTGGTGGACTAAGACGGGTGAATTGTTGGTGTGAGTATAAAATGATAAAACAATAAAAAAAATTGTGTTTCTTAAGGACATTTTATTTAGTGAGAAAGTAAAGTTAAAATTAAAATATATATAAAAACTGACTGATCAACAAAATCATACTCTTGCAGTAATAAAACAATTTATACATTTATTAAAGAGCATATAGTAATTTAACTAACTTAATAAACCTTTATGCTAAAGGGGTGTTTTACAACATCATTTATTTAAATTTAAATTAATGATTAAAAACAAAAATCTAGTGGATTTCCGGCAATATTTTATTGCCCTTTAATACATACATGTTGTATGAAATAGATTTTTGTTCTTGCAAGTTATAAACTACAACATAGACTTAATCGTGCACTATACACTATAGATTAAAGACTATACAATAACCTATTGTCAAGATCATATACCAGAATACATTATAGACCAGACTATAAAACAGAATATAGACGAAACTGTGTATAATAAAGAGTATATGTATAATAATTTATTTATAGTCTATACCCAGCAGTTCGTCAATGCATACGAAAAAGACAGTAATTTCCACTAATAGTTACCCACCTGGATGATCGTAATTCGTATGTTTTGGGTCATTCGTCACGAATGTACCCTTTGTAATCGAGAATGAAAACAGTCGTCACTTTAGTGTCCCCTTTGTAAGCGAGAGCGGAGGCAATCGTCTCTTTACTGTCTCTTTGTAGGGTGTAGAGTGTAGCGATTGACTTCCTCGTAGGACAAGCCCATGTTAAAATGGTTGGTCACCTGGGTAGGCAGGTGCCTCGGGACTGTCCCGTCGAACTGCTGGGTATAGATAGAACTCAATTTTAAACACAACACTGTAAAATTTGTTACCTTTAACCAAATTATTTTTTCTTTTAGTGGTTTCCCTTTGGGACAAAGTGAAATTGATGGTATTGCCGGCAAATATAAAGATGCTTTGCGTGATCGCACTAATGTTCTTTTCGAAACACTTAATCGTTTGGATATACCCGTTTTAGTTTTCTCAGCTGGTTTAGGCAATTCTGTAATATCCGTACTGCAGCAAGCCAATGTTATGTACTCGAATGTTAAAGTGGTCTCAAATTTTCTACAATATAAAGATGGTTTATTAAATGGTTTCCAACAGCCCATGATACATACATTCAATAAAAATGAAACAGCATTGGATGGAAGTGAATATTATGATTTGGTACATAGTCGTGATCATATCATTGTTATGGGTGATTCCATAGGTGATGCTGATATGGCAAATGGTGTGCCATCTTCATCGCATATTATTAAAATAGGATTTTTATTTGATCATGTAAGTAGGAGGTGGTTGTAAGACTATAAAATGTTAAATAATGTCTGTTTTTTTGTACTTTTAGCCCGAACAAAATTTAGAAAGATATATGAATGCTTTCGACATTGTGTTAATTGATGATCAGACCATGGATGTGCCATTGGCATTGTTGTCTGCTATTGAAAACTTTCAGCAGCGTTTACAATCAAACTCAACTTCAAAAAACGAGGCTCAAATAGTTCAGTAAATTTGATAAGTAGCGGCTAACTCCCAAAGTTTCAAGTTTAGTGTGTTAATGACGGTATCATCATTAAAAAAATAAATCATAAAACTAACTGTAACTAATGCAAAGCATACATTATTGAATCTGTTCTGTAATTTTTTCTAAGTGTATTTATAACGTTTTGTTTAAAAAGCAATCAAAGGACTCAGTTTAATTTTCTAAACCCATGTAATGTAATTTTAATAAAAAATAATACAGAGATGTAATAAAAATATGCCTTGACAGAAATCTGGAAAATATACTATATAGTACTATATAAGATATCATATTAAGGGTCAAAATATTAATTACTATTTTGGCTATAAATAAGAGATGTTTATAATAGTAATCATAAGCCGTTTCTACACTGAACATTATAACAATTAAAAGTAATTTATTGCACACCCTGTTCGAAAAATGTACAACATATGATTTTCCTCTCTCATTTAATTGACAGTAGTAAAAAAAACAAAACATTTATACGTCAAAATTAGACAGTTCATAAAATTTCCTAGTGTCATGCTAATGAAAAAAAAAATAAAAACTGAGAAAATACACAAAAGGTTATTGTAAAAAACTATATTAATTAATTTAAATATCATAAAAATAATTAAATATAGTATAAATATTAAAAGAAATGTTAAAATAACAACAAATTAAACAAAACCCACAAAAAAAAAACGAATAAATGTGAAACTAAAACCTACATACGGAAGGAAGTGCTTTGAAAAGATTGTGAAAGAAAAAATAACACAAAAAACATATTACACCATAAACAATAAAACTACAATAATTCAGACCTTGAAAACTAAACAAGAAATTTTCTAACGTTACAACTGGACCCCAGCAAACGTTATATAGAAAAAGAGCAAAATCATTACAAAAAACAATGTTTGGCTTTGATGGTGAATATCGCCGTAAGCCGAGCCAAAGTTTTGGTGGTGCTTCGACCAGCAGTGATCGGGAGACGATTATACGCAAAGCTGCTGAGGAGCGTTTGAAACGCAATCAGTTGCGTCGTGAAAACAATGGAGCAATTGTTTTGCAATCCTATTTACGTTCCTTTATACATCGTCAGCGCCGTAAGCGCTATGAACGTGAAACATTTGATGAATTTTTACGCACTCATCGTGATAAACTTACACAAGATGAAAATTTGGCTTTTTTACTCAAAAGAATTATATTTTTTTATAATACAAAAGAGACCAAAGATGGTGAGAGATTGGTAAGTGATGATTGAGAAAGCAATTCAAAAAAAGGTCATAGATTATGCGAAAGATTAGATTTTAGACTAGACATTAAGCGGACAACATCCGAGACTGTAAAATGGACTATGTTACATATATGTTAACCACCTTTATATTACTAATAAGTTATATATGACAACATTGTCATTTTTAACTCCTTTTGACAACCTTAAAGTGAATAATAAGTTTAGCGTTAAAAAGATTTTTTTTGTGATCATATTTCAAGCAGTTAAAAGATCTAAAATTGTTTCTTATACCTATAATTGTTTTTGTTTGCAATTTAACATCAACAATTACACTTAAAAATGGCTTAAAAATGAGTCTATAGACTAGACTATAGACTAGACTATAGACTAGACTATAGACTAGACTATAGACTATACTATAGACTAGACTATAGACTAGATTATAGACTAGACTATAGACTAGA